>NC_051076.1:16807087-16886518 GCF_004664715.2 Peromyscus leucopus
GTAGAAATCATGGCAGATAAAATTAAGGGCCAAATATTAACAATGAGGGGCTCAGCCTTATCTTCATCCAGAGTGAAGACATAATATGGCAGTCATTATGTAATTATTTAGGGTGCTGGGGATGGAGTCAGGGCCTGCCTCAGTTTTGGCAGCATTGGACCGGTGTGCTTCATCCTCCCACGCCAGTGTTGCCCCATGGCGAGGATGCATTTCTCTCCCTCCACACACGGTGGACGGGTGGGTGGAGGCTGTCTTTGGTGATGAGCAGTGTGTAACCCTGCTAAAACAAACCAATGTTGGGGATCAGGGCCTGACCTCCTCTTGAGATACACAGTGGGTTTAAAAAGAAACATTTCATGATATGGTTTGGACCAAGGGAAATGATGGTGCAGAGGGCAAGACCGAAGGGGAGGGAAGAGAAGATCAGCTGCAGCCTGCTGTGGTGGGGCATGGCTTTAAGACCAGCGGGCAGGCAGATCTCTGTGAGTTCAAGGCCAGCCTGCTCTCCATAGAGAGTTCCTGGCCTACCAGGTCACAAAACAAAACAAAGACCAGTTAGCACAGCTGAGGGCAATGTCCCATCACCGGCCAGCAGGACCAGCTGCACAGAAGCAGGAGAGACACCTGAGGTATAGGGTTCCCTCATCCACTCTGCTGCGGGGAGCAGTTCATTGCAGCAAAGCTCCATTGCCGCCGCTTTTCTTCTACAGACAGGGTTTCTCTGTGTGTCCTTAATCCAGGCTGCTGGAAGCTTGCAGGGAGCTGGCTTTCTGGAGGACAAACCGGACACAGTTTCATAATTAGCCACCCCACTCATGAACTTAAAGGGCATAGATACAAAGAGCATAAAATGTGTTCTCTATGTTCCATGACTGTGACTGCTCCATGAGTGACACACACAGGGTCATGTGTGTGGGAAGTAGTTTGTGAAGTCCTGTTGGGAAGCATTCCAGAATGGGAAAGGAAAGGCCAGTCTCTGGAGACTCTGGGGAGCTGATTTACTCTTGGGCAAGAGGGCAAGCATGGTAAGAACTAAAGGCTGCCATCTCTGCTCAAAACCCAGGAGGCGAGAGTTCTAAATGACTCTCCTGGGTTCTGTTGAAGTTGGGATATTTTTCCTGCAGAGAGGTATTTCTGGACTCTGAACATATCCAACCATATTTTTTAGGCTCACTTCTTAGTTATCAATCAGAGAATGTTTAAAATAAATTTGCAAATAAACACTTCTTGAGTAGTGAAAGGATCTTTAGGATTAATTTATCAGGGACTGTGGCATGCATGGCTGGCTCAGGGGTAAAGGGCTGTCTTCTATCTCCAGTTCCTTTTTTTGTTTTGTTTTTTTGATTTTTTGAGACAGGGTTTCTCTGTCTAACAGTCCTAGCTGTCCTGGGACTCGCTTTGTAGACCAGGCTGGCCTCGAACTCACAGAGATCCTCCTGCCCCTGCCTCCCGAGTGCTGGGATTAAAGTCGTGCACCACCACTGACCACCACTGCCCAGCTCCTCCCTCCAGCTCTTAAGGAAAAACAAAACAAGGATGTACTTGGTTTAAACAGCTGGGCTGCAGTAAGGGTGCTTGAGGACACAGCTCACACCTGCATGCCAGTTGGGGGCAGTTGGACCAAAGGATTTAGATATTTAAATAAAACCCAAAATCTATTAAAAATGTATTGATACACATGCAGTATCAATGTGTATTGAAAACACCATCTCATCTATCTGAAAGTACTGATTGCAAATGGTGACTTAGTGAATTTGAATTAAGACAAAGTTATACAGAATTATTGCATTTCCCACCAGTAACTGCATTTAATTCTCACAATTAGCTAGTGGGTCCAGACCCACATGTCTCCCCTTCTAACTTATTAATGAATAAAATTAAAAAGTTAACATTAAGAAAAAGCAGTACCCAAGTATCCATGCCTATGTGCACATGAATGTCTTTAGTGGCTATAAAGCATGGCGTTGAATTCATTGACAGTCTTACTGTGTATAGCTTGTGTGTGTGTGTGGTGTGCCAGTGTACATGGAGACTAATGCCAGCTCCTCTTCACCTTGTTCTTTGAGACAGGGTGACTCACAGATCCTGGCTCTCACAGACTGAGTCCAGGGGGATCGGTTTGTCCCCAGACACATCTGTCCCAGCACGAGGGTTACAGCTTTGAGCACCTGCCTCTTGTTTTTATTTTAATTTGGGTGCTGAGGGTCGTAACTGCTCGTCATGAAAGAATAAATAAAAAGAAAGGGGATAGTGGGTACCTTTCAGTGGGCCCTGCCAAGGTATGGCACTAAGCAAACGTGTGCCACCCGCAACAGAGTTAGTGCAAGAGGTTTATTGGGGGAGGGATGGGGACTTGAGAGAGGCAGACAGACAAGAGGAAGAAGAGAAGAGAGAAAAGAGGCAAGAGAGGAAAGACAAGAGGCAAAGAGGGCGAGCTGTGCCTGGCAGGCACCTTTAAAGGGTGCGTGCACCTGGCGAGAGGTGATGACGTCACTGCTTTGGCGGCAGAGGCAGGCTGCTGCCCTGGCCGCAGACACTAACATACAGGGTCCTTATTCTTGCAAGGCAAGGCACTTTATTCATCTGAGCTGTGTCCTTAGCCTCATTTACAACCTTCTCTTTTGAAGAAACTCTCTAAAGTTTATAGTATAAACCAAGTTTACAATAAGGGTGTCCCCCCCCCCAATCTTTTATTTTGTAAGTTAAAATGCTTATATAGGAAACGTGCTGTTGAAGAAACGCAACGAAATCTTGAATCTGGGTAAAGAAACGTGAGGAATGAAGAATGTCTTCGGTATTAGCAATAGTATTTAAGGCCCCGCCACGTCCCCTGCGTAGTGTTTTCCTTTCTGTATCATTCGCGGCGGAACTCTGAACAGCATTCACCCTTAAGGGATTTGCCAAGAGTCACGTTGAGAGTTTTTCTGACCGTGAAGTGCAGTGCAAACGTCTGTGGTTCGGATTTCCACCTCGGGCAAACCCGAAGGCCATGATGACAGTTCGATGTCAGCGCTTGTCCTCGGGAAAGTGTGGAAGCGCCATGCACTCGCTTGTTCATAACTGAGACGTTGACAGCACCCGAAGCTAGACCGCGCGTGAAAGGCCTTCTCCGCCTGGCATCTGGACCCACGGTGCTTCCGAAGCGGGCATCCACTCCCAAGTGTTTAATAAGTGATGTTAGAAACGCCTTTAAAAACGGCACGGCGAGCGAGGGGGCTTTAATCAACTGCTGTGAACTTTCGACCCGAAAGGAAGGAAGAAGCAGGGAGAGGGGAAAGTTTGGGACTCGGGCCTGCAGGAGTCGGGGCAAGGCAGGACGCGGCGCCCGCCGGGCTCGATTTCCACTCGGACCGGGCCGAGCAGTGAGCGCGGTCCCCTTTGCTCCGGGGTCACGCACACGGACCGAGCACGGCGTGACAGCACCGGCCGCTCCGGCCCGCAGCCACCGCCGGCTCAGGACGCCCCGCAGGAGGGCGCGGGCCGGAGCGCGCCGCGGTGCCTGGGCGGCCGAGATAAACCGGGTGGGGACGCCGGACGCTCGCGAGCGGGCGGGCCGGACGCTCCACGGGGGGGGGGGCCGACCAATCGCCAGCGCCGGCGATGATTCAAAAGGACGAGGGACCAATGGGAGCCCGGAGGCCCCTCGGGGGGGCGGGACCTCGGAGGCGCGAGTGCGCGGCGGCCGAGTGTGTCGCGCGCGGAACCGCCGCGGGCTGCTGGGTGACCGGAGTGGCTGGAGTTCCCGCCGGAGCGCGGTCAGGTGAGCGTCGGCCGCGGGTCCCCGCCGCGTGCGGAGGGAGGGTCCCCCCCGGGCGGCTGCGGGGCTGGCGGGGCTGGGCCGCGCGGACCGGAAGCAGAGCGCGGGTTTCGAATCGCGGGGTCCCCCCCCCCTCCCGCTCGGAGGCGCGCGTTGGGAACTCCGGGCGGCCGGGGCTGTGCTTGCCGCGGCGTTCCGGCCCTCGGAAGGCGGGCGGGCGGGCGGCCTTCGGGGAGGAGCTAACTGCCGCCCGGAGGGCGAAGCCCCGACTCCCGGAGCGCCATCCCGCCTTTCCAGGCCTCGTGAGTGCTTCGGCGCCGTGACAGCCGGCCTCGCGCCTCCCGCGGCTTCGAGGGCCACGGAGTGCGCCCCCCGGGTGCCCAGGGCCTGCGCCGGGGCACTTGAGGGACGGACGGCGGGCTGGTCGCGAGTCACCCTGCCGTTGTGCCCGTCGTGGGTCGCTTGCCTGCTGGGCGAGGAGGGCCGGAGCCCAGGTGCAGAAGCACGTGTAGATCTGGGGCTGCGGAGACGCGCGGGATTAGGGGGACCTGATCCAGAGAGGGCGGCGAGAAGTTCTGTTTAGTTTCTGAGCCTTGCGTGGGGAGGAGGGCGCGAGTGAGTAGGACTGAATGATCAATGTACCCTTGGGTGTTAAAGGGGAAAGGCCACCCTGGATGGCTCTGCAAGGGCACGGACCCTGCCAGCGGGTTCCTGTTTGCGTTCTGCCCAGCAGGCCGGTACCGGCTCAGATGTTCAAGGAAAGCTGTCGGACATCATTTGAGTTTTTTCTTTCTGCCACCTCAAATGGATTTGGAAAAGTGGAGAAATGATGAAAGACCCTTTGCTCGTGAGCAAAGTAGCGGAAAGAAATCTGTCGCACTGATACATAGTAATATACTGTACCATGATGTGTGAGGAGTCCAGTGCTAAGTGACACTCAAGTTAGCAAGGGTCTGGTCTAACAGAAAAAACGCCTGAGAATCCCCGTGTTTCTGCTGTGTGGGATTGAGGGTACTGTGTTTCATAAACAGCCTTTCTTTGCTGACTTGGCTGAAACACCCTTTTAAGGGGAGCCTGTCTGCCTATCTTGACTTGTTAGTTCGGTGCATCAGGACACGCACTTGTGTCTGGAGCCTCCTTGTCCTCTGGTGTAATTCTCCCCTGAAGTGCAGTATTTTGGGATCCTGTTACACAGCTTCCTCTGACGGTGTATGGATCTTGGGCGAAGTGGCATGCACATCATTGTTGCTAGTCCCATCCTTGATTGTCTCCTACCATATGGAATATCACCATCAAGTCTCAGTTCCTTTTGTTTGTGTGTGTGTTTTGAGACAGGATCTCTAGGTAGTCCTGGCTGTCCTGGAACACACTGTAGACTAGGCAGACCTCCAACTCACAGAGATCTATCTGCCTCTGCCTCCGCCTCCTGGAATGCTGGGATGCTGGGATTAAAGCCACCAGACCCAGCCAAGTCACAGTTCTTAATTCTTTCCCTCCCCCTTTTCCTGGGATCAAATTTCAGACTCTTTCACATTATAGACACATTTTTGAAAAACTAAGGCTCAAATATCTACTGAGTGCCTTGATTTATGAATCCCAAGGTATTGTACTTAATAGGTAATATTTTTTTTTTTTGACATTCATTTGGGTTCATTGTTGCACAGATGTAGTTAAAAGGGTGTCTGATGCAATAGAGAAATAACTGAGTCTAGGGCCATGCCATCCTAATCCTCCAGATCTCATCTGATCTCAGAAGCTAAGTAGGATTGGGCCTGGGTAGTATTGGATGGTCCAGAATGAATCTGTTCAAGGGCCCTTTTAAAGGTGCAGGTGGTCCGGGAGCCCCCAAACGCTCATATTTCAAGGTTTTGAAGTGTTGTTTGAGCCTGGAGTACCATCTTCATATAGAAAGACATTGTGGCTTTCTCGAACTTTGGATGACCAGTGTAGGAGGCCAATGCTAGTAATTGGTTGATTTGGGGCGGTCTGGGAAGGAAGAGGGGACACCAGAGAAGGAAGCCCAGCACATTTCCTTCCTCTTTGCCCAGGGAGGCTTGGGACCAAGTGTCGAAACCGACAGAGCTTGATGTTGTCACCTTCCTTGTTTGTGCCCATCCTCCTGTGCAGGAGTGGCCATTGCCCTTCTTCTCCCCAGGGCCCTCAGGTACTCTTTGCCAGTCCATCTTCATTCCCAAAGCTTCTGGGCTCTTTCCCCTTCCCAGTCAAACATACTTATTACCCAGAGATGCTATCACAGGTTAGGGAGACTGAGGCAGCCTCTGTGATGTGCCTCTAATCACCAGATAAGCACTGGTGTTTACTTTCATCTGCTGTCTGTCTAAATAAACAAGCCTGTGAAGTTTTTTCTCAGGCGATTAACAGTGAAGAAATGTATTTAGAAAGACTTTCTTGGGAGTGGTAGGTAATGTAACTTTCTCCTTAATTCCAGTCTGCAAGAGTCCTTAGGTGTTGCTGTTGGGTTGCATAACCAGCTCTTGGCAGGCGTGTGTGAAGAGTGTCTGTCTTTATGAGCTTTGGTGATAATGGAGACTTGCTTAGCAGGTGACATGTCAGCTGAACACTCTTCTGTCTTCTGCTCGCTCCATCTTTGGTATCGGGCACTGGCCAGAGGCACCTGTTTTAGCCTGTGAATCTGAATTTGGTAGCCAGCGAAGAGAAAAACATCACTACCTCAGAGCTGGGAGCACAGCTATCATTCGATATTTCTAGAAGGATGGCAAACTGCCTTATATAAATGACGATTCTTGAAGATTGTAGTTTCTTGAAGTATAGATAAGGTTTCATGGGCCATGTTTTGAAACAGTGGCAAAGAATGTTCCAACTGGAGTAGGTGTCCGCTCTAGGCTTGAGAGGTGAACTTGGAGGAAGGCCAGGTACTTGTCGGCTTAGGTGGGTGGTTGCCAGAGTTACTTAGTGTGCACTTGGGATTTAACTCTGAGAATGCAAACTTTATGAAGTAAACCTCAGATATGTTATTCATTAAGGATTTGAAACATTCCTGTTGGTACATTTCTAACTTTCCTGGTGTCTCATAGTTTGTTATTTTTCAGTAAGGTAGCTTGTTGTATAATTAAATGCATTTTAAAGCTTTTAAAAGATGACATTGCAGATTTACATGTAAAAATAAGTGTCCTTCTGGAGATGTTCTCTGAGCTTTGGTTCCTGCAGGTGAGCAGTGTTCTGAGTCATACAGTGTTGTACTTCTCAGTGCCACTTCATGTCCCCAGTGGCCAAGTCCTTGCCCACAGACTGATTCCACATCCAAGAAAATGAAGCGCAAATAATGATTTGTGCTGTGCTGCTATCCCTCACCTACATTTGTGGACTTTGATAGAACATTCACTGGGAGCTCAAATTCATCATTTATAGAATAAGGACCTGCACACGTCTTCCTTGGAGGCTTCCTGGCCCTAAAACCTTGACCAATTTACAGATCTAGAAAGTTAGTTTTAGGGGTCAAACTAGTTGGAAAAAAAAGGTAGTAAATATTGACTGAATTTTTTTTTTCTTTAAAATTGTTCAGACTAATTTTAGAAAATGCCAAGTAGGAAGTTTGCCGAGGGTGAAGTGGTCAGAGGTCGATGGCCTGGGAGCTCCCTTTATTATGAAGTAGAAATTCTGAGCCATGACAGCAAATCCCAGCTGTACACTGTAAAATACAAAGATGGCACTGAGCTGGAACTGAAGGAGAGCGACGTGAAGGTGAGTGCACCTTAGTCTTGGGTAGGATGGAGGGGCCTTGGGGCTCATCTGTTCTTGGCTCAGGGGATGTGTGAATGAGGCGTGGGTCTGAGCCCTCCTGGGAGGTGTCTGCTGTACAGAGTGCCGTTTGACAGGGTGGGAGAGGGCCCTGGCTTTAGGGATGTTTTTAGCACCGTTTCCTTGAGTTGTGCTAGGACAGATGGGAAAACGGGTAGGGAGGGCAGCACACCCAAGGCCTGTGGATGATGCAGACAGTCAGGTACCAGAGGTGGATGGCTGGGCGCAGTGGAGGCGTCCGCAGGGGCAGGCAGACTGGGGGATTTTTTAATAGTTATGTACAGGGCTTGAGTTTCTTTTCTGTTTTTTTTTTTTTTTTTTTTCAAGACAGGGTCTCACTGTGTAGCCCTGTTATCCTGGAACTTGCTTTATAGACCAGGCTGGCCCCAAACTCAGAGATCTCGCCGCCTCTGCCTCTCAAGTACTGAGATTAAAGGTATGTGCTACCACCTCTTGTCAGGGCTTAAGTTTCTTCCTCAACATTGGTGATTGATTTTAATCAGAGTGACGTTTTATAGGTTTGAGGCTAGCTCACAGCTTCCCTTTTCCAGCCTATCTGTTGAGGGCCTGGATTTTAAAATATTGGTTCATGGTATATAAATATTTAACATAAAATGCATAAAAATTAATTTCTAGGAAAATGCCTTAGAGCTTCAGAGTTTTAGTTGTTTTCTACAGGCATGAAATTATTTAGTCAAAATGCTTTGTCTACTTAGAACTTTGCAGTTTTGGATCTGGCTGGTGGTGGCGCATGCCTTTAATCCCAGCATTCGGGAGGCAGAGGCAGGCAGATCTTTGTGAGTTCGAGGCCAGCCTGGTCTACAGAGTAAGTTTCAGGACAGCCAAGGCTACACAAAGAAACTCTGTCTCAAAAAAACAAAATAGAAAAAGAAGTTTACAGTTTTAGACCTTGTGACTGGTCAGTAACTAATAGTTTGAACCCATGGTCTGTGGATCACACCCTGTGCTTTAGGCTTCATGGCTCATGGAGTTCGTGTAGCTTAGGGGCAGCTCCAGGTGGTATGGCATATGACTTCTCTCTTAATGCTGTCAGCAGTCATTTAAGACATGTAAATGCCATCCTTAGCTGAGCACCATATTCACGAGACAGCCCTGGACAGAGGCCCAGGGGTTTGCCTGGCTCACGTCTATATCCCGAGAAACGAGGAAGGAGTGATTTGCAGTGGATCAGAGAGCAGAGTGCAGCTGACCAGGGGAGTTAAAAGCATGCTTTGTTAAGAACTCACGTGGGTTTCAGAGCGGCCCTGTAGGGCTGCTTAACTTTGAAAAATTGGTTGCATGCTAATTATGTTTGACCATGTCGGTTTTGGTCATTATCAGTTAGAAGCCGTTCTTGTATTACTGGGAATATATACAACTGGTGGGATAGACACTGATTCCGGGGATACCTTCCAAGCTGGAGGAGGAGGAGGGGAGCACTGTTTGTTTCCCAGGAACTGGTCCTAAGGGATCAGTTCTCAGACCCGTGAGTCCCTTGATGCTTAGAATGGGTGGCTGCAGATAGTGGCCCTTACTGACCTCTTGTAGCTTAGGTCTGCCACTGGATGTTAGTGTTCTGAAAACATCTATTGCTTCTCCCTTTCTAGCCTTTAAAATCCTTTAAGCAAAGGAAAAGTGGCTCAACTTCCAGCTCTCCTTCAAGACGCCGTGGCAGCCGCTCAAGGTCACGCTCCCGGTCCCCTGGCAGGGCACCCAAAGGTTCCAGAAGATCTGCCTCCGCCTCCCACCAGGCCGACATTAAGGAAAAGGAAGCACGGAGGGAAATTCTGCAAGTTAAACTGACTCCGCTTGTATTGGTACTTGTCTCATCTGTAACTGCACTGGCTTCCCCTTTATAGAAATGCCTATTCAGATGATTTGCACTTTGGTTGTTGAGATAATTAATATAAGGAAATAGCATGTGTGTGAAAAAGAAATAGAGTTCTTTTGACTATGTAAGAGAAATGTTTTATTTTTGATTTTTTAATTTTCAGTGTGTGCATGTGTACATATGTGTAGTGTGCATATAGACACATGTGGAGGTTGGAGGATAACTTTGTGTAGTCAGTTCTCTCCTTCCACCCTTATGTGAGTTAAAGCGATCAAACTCGGATCATTGGGCAGGAAGGAAAGCATTTCTCCCCATTGACCTGTCACATTAGCAACTTCAGAAATAACGTCACTAGGGTACTATTTGTATGTGGTCTTTAAAGGATGTGTCCATCAGCCGAGCGGTGGTGGCGCACGCCTTTAATCCCAGCACTTGGGAGGCAGAGGCAAGAGGATCTCTGTGAGTTCGAGGCCAGCCTGGTCTACAAAGTGAGTTCCAGGAAAGGCACAAAGCTACACAGAGAAACCCTGTCTCGAAAAACCAAAAAAAAAAAAAAAAAAAAAAAAAAAAAAAAAAAAAAAAAGGATGTGTCCATCGACTCAGACATAGATTGTAGGTTGTGAAATGAGACAACTATGTCATAGAGACGTTCTCGCTCTGGTTGGCATCCTTATGCTTGATCACTTTTGCTATTGAAAACTGGTGTTTTCAGTGGGCTGACTGTCATGGTGCATGTAGAAACGTGTGGAGCCTAGAGACCTAGCACAATGAGGTTTGTTGGTTTTTTTTCAACTTTTTTTTTCTAAGATAGGGTAGCCCAGGCTATCCATGAACTCATTATAATCCTTCTGCCTCAGTTTGCTCAGTGCTGAGATCATAGGGTGAGCTACCACACTTGGTAGATGAATATTTTAGAGCAGTAGTTCTCAACCTTCCTAATGCTGCAACCCTGGAACACAATTCCTGGTGTTGTGGTGACCCTCAACCATAACATTATTTTTGTTGCTACTTCATAACTGTAATTTTGCTACTGTTAGGACTTGTAAATATTTTTGGAGATAGAGGTTTGCCAAAGGTGTCTCATCCCACAGGTTGAAAACTGCTGTTTTAGACGGTAGAGCAAATACAGAATGTTTAAAGTAAAAAGAATATTGTTCATTTAATATTATCTCTTCTGGAGACAATGCATACAGGCTTTTAATAATATTAAAAACTAGACTGTAGTGTACTCTTGTAGTTAGACTTTTATTTATTTATTTATTTATTTATTTATTTATTTATTTATTTATTTATTTATTTTTTCGAGACAGGGTTTCTCTGTAGCTTTGGAGCCTCTCCTGGACTAGCTCTGTAGACCAGGCTGGCCTCGAACTCACAGAGATCCACCTGCCTCTGCCTCCCAAGTGCTGGGATTACAGGCGTGTACCACCACCGCCCGGCATAGTTAGACTTTTAAAATGTTAAAATAATGAAAACAACTTGCCATGGAATATTTTTCTCTTGTTGTGTTACATAATAAATATAATAAATTATATAGATGTTATTGTTAAAGTCAGTTCTGTGGTGCATCCTAGTATTTTTCTTTCCAAATTTTCAGTATTCTAAACACTTTATTTTCTATAACATCTGGTTAACTCCTTAGACTAAGTTCTCCCCCCCTTCCCCCCAGACAGGGTTTCTCTGTAGTTTTGGTGCCTGTCCTGGATCTCGCTCTGTAGACCAGGCTGGCCTTGAACTCACAGAGAATCCTCTTGGCTCTACCTCCCGAGTGCTGGGATTAAAGGCGTGCGCCACCACCGCCCGGCTTAGGCTAAGTTCTTAGGAAACTGAACTGCTAGGTCAGGTGGACAGTGCAGAACCGAGGCTTGTTCTAGATTGGGTGAGAACGTTTATGCCGGTGTCAAGACCACGAATGCTGGATTTTCACTCGAGGATTATAACAGCAAGTTTACCTTCAGGCTGCCTCAGCTGTGGACATCATGTTAGCATTGCTCCTTTCCACTCTTGGTTGTGCTCTTTCTGGATAATTTACCTCACAGTGTTGAGTATTCTGTCATCGTATATCTATCTATCCATCTAATGGAAAGCATTGGCATGTAGTTAGCATGGTTAAGAGTTGGCTGACTGGCTGTGTTCCCTCTGTGCTTAGTACAGGTTATTCAAAACCTGAGGTATTGCACATAGCTCTTAGGTATGTCATCCATTTGCTGACCAACTTCGGTAAGCTAAGTGTATGGTGACTGCTCTATTGCTGAGTAAGGCGCTGAGCTAGAACCCACTGTGTTAATGCCGTCCTTTGTCAGCTGCTCTTCCAGTGGATATGTTTTGTTGGATTTTTGTTTTCCGGCTCAGAGGTGCTTTAGTTGGTTACCAGTCCACAGAGGAGTGAAGGAACTCTTGAAAGCGTTGTCTTAACAAGTTCTTGCAAGGAAGGAAAATTAAATATCAGGTAGCATGAAATTCAAGCACCCACTCTTCCCGTTGTTGACTGTTTAGGGTCACTGAAGAAATGTTTTTTCTTCATTTCTTCAAATTACGAATGAATTTGCCAGTTTTTACTTACCTGCCTTTCATAGGAATGTTAAGTGTCCGACCCTGAAATTTTTGAAACATTTAATATGAGAGTGTTTGAAAGATGGAAACGTATGTTCCAAAACTTGCATGGTGTCGCACAACTGTCATCCTAGTACTCAGGCAGGAGGGGGAGACTGGAGGATTGCCACAAGTTTGAGGCCAGCCCAAGCTACGTAGTGAGTTAAGGCTAGCTCGTTACATCGTGAGTTTCCTTATCAAAAGACTAGAACATAGTCTGCGCTGTAAGAGCTGACCTTTGAAAACCAGGGAGGTCTTGTTGATTTTATGTTTTGGCTTTTAGCTTGTCTCTGCTTCATTTCCAGTAGTAACTTGTTATCATTGTGATCCTTTCAGTCAGTTACAGTTCTGATTATGATGCTTTCATATCCCATTTAGAAGCCATTTGGAAACAGCATCAATGTGTACAATGGGGAGCCCGAACATATGGAGAGGAATGACATATCACATAAGAACAAGCAGGTAGCAAAGTACTCGTTCATCTGGGGCACTCTTCCTTTCCTTTCCCTTCACACTCTCGGGAATTGTTGTATTTCATTTGTTCATGTTCTGTCTTTCAGACTACATGTAATTTAACAATTGTATTCTTGTACATTCACAGCTGTGTAGAGATGCTTAGTAGCATTTGCATTAATTGTAAACTACCGATATTTAATACTTTTTTCTTCAAACTAGGAAAGAATTATTTTGTCACCAGAAGGCAGTTACACAGCTACCCAGTACAGCCTTCGTCCAAGAAGAGAAGAGGTCAAAGTCAAGGAGGTCGAGTCCAAGGAACAAAAGCTTGTTCCCAGAGGACCCGCACCTTTGGAGACCTTTCAGGTGCCCACTCCACAGAGGAAGGACTTGGAGTTTGGAGGAGTACCTGGTAGGTGTTAGAACCCCACGAAGGAGGAGAAAGCGTGGGCAGAGTTGCTCGCATGTGCACAGGAAGGGTCTCCGTGCAGCAAGGAGAGAGTATGAGGAGGTGGGAGACTGGGGAAGAACTTTCCAGAGAAGGAGCAGTGCTAGAAAGGCCTGAGGAGAAAGGGCGCTCTCTTTAAAGCTTCAGCTGTCTGTTAGGTCCTGAGGATGGAATTGCAAAGGGGTAGTGAAGAGAGTTTGCCCAGGAGAGGGATGCAGGAGGGGGGGTGGTCCTGTAGGGCAGAGAGCTGTGATGAGTGGAGATGGCAGGGCCTGGCTTGCATTCCTAGCAGGAGCAAGCTGCAGCGTAAAGCATCCTGCTGCTCTCCCCTGCCTGCTAGGCAGTGTGCAGAGCCTGTGGAGTAGTGAGTATGAGAAGCTGGTGAAAGGTCAGGACCTCAGCCAAACCGCTCAGTCTGCTGGGCTTACCTGTTCTGCTTGTTGTAAGTTACAACACCTTGCTAGTTGGTCTTTCACAGATGGTGTTCAGCATCACCCAAAATCTGTATGTGTTCTGTAAGTGTGACAGTATGTTAAATGTTAGAAATTTATGGATATGAAGTCTATTAAGATTAGAGGGCTTGCTGGGAGGTGGTGGCGCATGACTTTAATCTCAGCTTTCGGGAGGCAGAGGCAGGAGAATCTCTGTGAGTTCAAGGCCAGCCTGGTCTACAGAGCGAGATCCAGGATAGCCAGAGCTACACAGAGAAACCCTGTCTTGAGAAAAAGATTAGAGGGCCCATTTTCATGGTTCACCAAACCATGGTTTGGTGTCTGGATCTTAGCACTTGCTCTTTTTTTGGTGGTAGCTGGAGTTGAAAGTTTCAGAGTTAGGTCTCTGAGGTGAGTTCATGCTTTCCTCCCTCACCCAAGTTGTGTGGGCATGTGACAGGGAGAATAGAGTTTAAAACGTTACTACATTTTATTACTGTTTTGTGTGGTGGTGGGAGGGGGAAGGAGAGAGAGTAAGCAAGCTAATGCTGTAGTGTTCATGCAGAGGTCAGGGTTAATCCTCTCCTTCCCTTCCACAGGTAAATCCTGGGGTTTGAATTCCCGTTGTGGGGCTTTTGTGGCAAATGCCCTTCTCTGCTAACCATTCATTCCCTTAGCCTGAGATAGGGAGCGTTTTTTGTTTTTTTTTTTAAAGATTTATGTATTTCATTTCATATGTATGAATGTTTGCCCGCATGTTTGTATGTGCACCACGTGTGTGCCTGGTGACTAGGGAGGTCACAAGAACACCGAGTCACAGATGTTTGTGAGCTAGTCACCTTGTGGATGTTGGGGACTGAATGCAGGTCCTCTGAGAGCAAGTGCTTTTAACCACAGAGCCATCTCTTCCGCCCCTGGATAAGCGAGTTTTTGATGCTACTTTATAGATTGGTCTCAAACAGCTAGCAGGCTAGTGTTGCCCTAAGTAAAAATATGTCAGTATACATAAGTAAAAAGCCCACGTGACTTTGGAAACTAAACAGACTGAAGTGTGAGGAGTCTGCTTGGCCTGTTGTTTGCAGGTGCCTTCCTCATCATGCTCGGCCTGCCTGCCACCCTCTTCCTGCTGCTGCTGCAGTGCAGACAGAAGGACCCCAGCCTGCTGACGTTCCCCCCTCCTCTGCCAGCTTTGGACGAGCTCTGGGAAACCAGAGTGTGCGGCATCTACCTCCTCTGGTTTTTTGTTCAGGCTCTCTTTTACCTTCTGCCGATTGGGAAGGTAAGATTTTGGGGTTTGCATTTTTTTTTTTTTTTTTGGAGACATGGTTCTTGTTGTATAGTCTTGGCTGACCTCACCAGGTAGACCAGGCTGGCCTTGAACTCACAGAGATCTGTGTGTCTCTGCTTCTCCTGTACTGGGATTAAAGGCGTGTGCCATCCTGGCTGAAGAGGCATGGTATTGTGAAACTTGTCTGACTTCTTTGCTATTGCTTACATTTATAGCAGTTTCAAAGTTAGAAGCTGTCAGTCATACACTAAAACAGTTATTTCTGTGCCCTATAACTCTTCACATATTAAGCATAACTTTAAAAATATGATTTAGATTTCTTGTCTAATTACCTGTATTTACTTTTCTTGCTTTTTAAATAAAATACCCGACGAGAAAAAGCAAATTACTTTGGCTCATGGTTTGCGGGTAGCATCCACATAAAGAAATGATGGTGGCAGGAGAGTGAGGTGCTGGTCATTGCGTCACTGGAGCAGAGAGAGGATGACTAATAGCGTTCAGCTTTCTTTCCCCCTTTTTCAGAAATTATTTTATCATTTTGTGCATGACAGTGTTTTCCTGCATGTGTAAGTGCACTGTGGGTGCAATACTCTCAGAGGCAGAAGAGGGCATCAGATCCCCTAGGACTGGAGTTAGAGACGGTTGTGAGCCTCCATGTGAGTGCTGGGAATGACCCAGGGGTCCTCTGGAAGAGCAAGCAGCCTGTGTTCTTAATCGCTGAGCCATTGTTCCGTTCCTCTCTTCTTTCTTCAACTGGGAACCTCGCCCGTGAAATGGTGCTGGGTCTTCACACCTCAGCCCAATCTAGAAACTTCCTCACAGCTGGGCCTAGAGGTTTGCCCTGAGGTGATTCTTGATCTTGTCAAGTTGATATTGAGTATTTCTGTCACACCTTGCAATTCAGAGAACAGTGAGCCATTTAATGGCAGCCTGGCTCTTGGTGGAGCAGCTGGGGAAGAGAATACTTCCTCAGTGTGTTCACTTCAGGTACAACATCTTAAGTCCTTGTCTTCTGAGTTCCGTGATTAAAAAAAAGAATCAAAATACAGATTAAAGTTTGTTTCCAGTTTCCATCCTTAGAACTTGTCAAGAACACTGAGTCCTTTTCAGATCATGTATCTTTTCAAGCCTGCTTTCAGCTGTGTGCTTTTCCTTAGATGTTGAACATGAGCTGTCCTAAACAGTACATCATTTATTCAGACCTTATTCTTAGGAGACTGCAGCTTTGCCAGCTGGAAGCTGTGTTAGCAGGACAGAGCTGCATCTCATTGTTACTGGCTGTCCTGGGCTCCTGTGATGATGGACCTACAGTCATTCTTACTGTAGGGCTCTGTTCAGATTAATATATCATGAGGCTTATCTAAGCTAGATAACATTTATTTGGAAAATTAGCTTTGGTGATTAAAAATCATGCATACACACAAACCAAAGTGATAGAGATATGCAGAAAAATGATAGATAGATAGATAGATAGATAGATAGATAGCTTTGGTGATTAAAAATCATGCATACACACAAACCAAAGTGATAGAGATATGCAGATAGATGATAGATAGATAGATGGATAGATAGATAGATAGATAGATAGACAGACAGACAGACAGATACTATGTGTCAGACAGACTCAAGGTCGAGAAATCCTGTATCTGTATTATCAGACTAAAGCCCAACAAGACACCTGCAATCGAGAAGGGTCTCTTGGGGTTCCGCCAATCCTGTGATCTCAGGTTTTACATTTCTATCCTGGGTTTCCGTTCCACAGCAAATGCAGAGGTGCTGGCAGATGATGCTATCTTAGTGCTGGGCAGTTTAAAGTGAACAGCTACATTTTTGAGTAGCTACTTGAGGCTATATGTGGCTGCCCATTTACTCAGGCAGCATTCTCACCCTCTTGGGGGGCTTCGCTGTGCTGCGTGCAGTGGGTTTGCCATGGTGGTTCCCACTTGGCAAGTATGCTCATAGTCCTTTGCTGGAGAGTAGCACTCAGCATAGTAGAGGAGCGTGTGTAAACAGTGGAACAAGTCAATGTATACATGGTGTTGGCAGCACACAGCCTGATTGAAAAAGCCCTTCTTGTTAAACTATTGTTTACATATACGTGCATATTATTGGCTAGATTCCCCATATGAGAGGGAGCATGCACATTTCTTTCTTTTTGAGTTTGTGTGACCTCACTTCATACATTCTAAGCATCATTTTCTTGCAGCTTTTTCTCCTTTTTCTTTTTAACTAAAGAAAGGCTAAATATAAGAGGAAGGACAGAATGCAAGTGATGGACACAGTTATGAAAGAAGATATAAAGCTAGTTGTTCTTCTGGTTCTAATCCTGTCGTGGGTTTTTCTGGTTGTGATCATAGGTAGTACATAAACTATATTCCATACTGAAAGTGTAAAATGGAACGGGAAGCTCCATAACTTCCTTTCTGAATGACTATGGAAGTTCATTGAGTTGTAGATCGTGGGTCCTGTTAATTTCTGTGTGTGATTTCTTTTATTGATCATATTTTTTCTTGAAGAGAGCCTCACAAATGTGAGACCATTTTGTTAGTGATGGGAAGCCAGTGGAGAGTTTGGAGCACACTAAATCTATGCATGGGAGGGTTTGGTAAGGGTGGGTGTTGAAGTAATCCTGGTGCACTGAGAAATTACTAGCTCCATGTTTAAGGTAAATGCCTGACGGTGGGGTTGCTTCATCAAGGGCTTGCCATCACATACTACTGTATTTTCTACTGTGAGATACTTACTTTCTTGGGTATAGTGAAATTCAAGAGTTTGAGAAGATCACATGCTTATATATGTGTGTATATAAGAAAGGTGATAATGTGCTTGAATTTTTAAATTAAAATTTAATGTTTTTTTTTTCTTTTAAGGTTGTAGAAGGAACACCTCTTGTTGATGGAAGAAGACTCAAGTATAGACTAAATGGTGATTTCCTTAAATATTCAATGATCTAACTTTTATAGTTTTTAAACTGTTGGCACTGATTCACTGGGATATTGAACAGTAGATTATCTTTTAGTAGTTTGAAGAATTGTGGCTAAATTAACTTATTCTAGTAGCTAATAAGAAAAATGCTGTGTGAACCAAATAGTTATTCCTAGTATCTGGCTCTCTTTTCCTTCTATTTTGTTTGAGATGGGACCTCGGTATGTCACACAGGCTAGCCTGGAATTCACTTTGTAGTACAGGCTAGCCCTTGTGTTTCAGCCTCCTGAGTACTGACATTACAAGTGTGTGCCGCTAGCCTGGTTAGTTTCTTTTTTCCTTTAAAGATTTATTTTTATTTTATATGTATGAGTGTTTGCCTGCATGTGTGGATATAAGTATTTATGCCAGTCAGAAGTAGGGGTTGGATCCTCTGGAACTGGAGTCACTAACCATTTTGAGCAGCCATGTGGGTATGGGAAACCAAAGTGGTGTCCTAGGTTGAGAAGAGCAGCCGTTCCCCTTTATTTTTTATTTAATTACTTATTTTGTGTGTGTGCGCGTGCGTGTGCGTGCGTGCGTGCATGTGCCTGAGTGTGTGTATATGCACTGTCTGACTTAGGGTTTCTGTTGCTGTGAAGAGACTCCATGGCCACGGCAACTCTTATAAAGGAAAACATTTCATTGTGACTAGTTTACAGTTCAGAGGTTTAGTCCATTATCATCATGGTGGGAAGCAAGGGAACATGCAGGCAGACACGGTGCTGGAGAGAGAGCTGATCTTGATCTGAAGGCAACAGGAGATGAACCATGTCCCACACTAGATGTAGTGTGAGCAGAAGAGACCTCAAAGCCTACCTTCTCAGTGACACACTTCCTCCAACAAGGCCACACTAATAGTGCCACTCCATATAAGCCAAGCATTCAGACACATGAGTCTATGGGGGCTGTAACTACTCAAACCTCCACATGCACCGTGTGTGTGGGAGCTGCTAGAGAAGTGTTGGACTCCTGGAACTGGAGTTTCAGGTTGTCAGCCACTATGGGGTGCTGGGAACTGAACCTGAGTCCTCTGAGAGAGCAGTATGTGCTCTTAACCACTGAGCCACCCCTCCGGTGCCTAGCATATACTTTTAACCACAGAGCTCTCTTTCCAGCATGTTTGATTCTCTCCTTTTTATTTTTCTGAGACAGGGTTTCTTTGTGTTGCCTTGGCTGTTCTGGAACTCGCTTTGGAGACCAGGCTGGCCACAGACTCAAAGAGATCCACCTGCCTTTCCCTCTCAAGTGCTGGCATTAAAGGCATGTGCCACCACCACCTTTAATTTTCTTAATAGCATTTACCATTTTCCAGGTGGAGGTGGCGGCGCACACCTTTGATCCTTCCTGTCCTTGATTGCATGGCGTCAGCTGACTGGCCTCTGAGCTGCCTCTTGAATTGTGTCCACTCTTTTTGTCAACCTTACCTGAAAGCTGCATCTTTACCTGCATGCTTTTTACACCATGAAGCTGTAATTATTGCTTCTTAATTAAGGGGAAGTTGTAAGGAAGGGTGTAGAAATTCACTGTTAACTGAAAAAGCAAGGAGAAAGCTTTGGGTCCCTTCTTGCCTGCCGCCTTTTATTTTCTGGCAGTTATGCCTTCCCACATGAGTGTCGTCTGTTTCCTGGAGTCTTCCTGGTAGGATGTAGCTGTATGGGCTAGGTTGTATTTACTGTCCACTTGACAGACACTGGGAAGCTGTGGGCACTCATCGGTGCCTTCGTGTTGTGTGGGGAAGGAACACCTTGGAGCGGACGTTGACCCTTTGGTCTGGGTATCTCTGTGGTCAGCACATGTGTTGGGGCTCGGTACACTTGACCCTCTGAAGACTGTGATGAAGTTCCACTAATGCTATTTTAAGAAATCTGTGCGGTAGTTATTCTTAAAAGATTTTCATTTTACTAGCTTGGGTGGAGTGACTCGTTTTCTTTTTGAATTCTGTGACAAATGCTCCTCAGTTTAGGGCTGTGCTTATTATGTCTGTATAAGTCCGTCTTAGTGTGGCCGTACCTTAAGCTGCAGATGTACTTTCTGCAGCTGACCTACCACTGTAGAGCATCCGCTGGTCACCTTTGTGATCATACAGCTCACTGCAGCTGTCCAGTCCCAGGAGAGGACATCGTATGGCATGTTGTTGCCTGGATCCAAATTTGAGTATGGCTCTGAATGTGTCTTGCTTTTTGTCCTGTGCATGCTATAGAAGAAAGTTCCTAAGTTGAGCCATTGTAAGCGAGGAATGGTGTGAATAAATTTTAGTGTTTGGTTTCCTTCTCTGCTAGTTTTGGGTGGTACTTTTTTACTGGCTTGCCTAGGACTTTTACCTGAAATCATTCTACAAGATTCTAGAAGGGAAGCAGAAATGTTTTGGGGACTGCCTGCCTTTAAGTGCCAGGTTGCAAGCCATCCTAGCCAGCTCTGCCAGGCCTTAGACCATGTTTGCTGGTGCTGGCCATCTTTTTTGTTCTTGCTGAGCTCCTTGCTGGTGGACCCTGTCTGGGAGTCTGACATGCTCTGTCTTCTGTCTGCGCTGGCCTGCGACAGTGGGGTCTAGGCAGAAGTGGGCGTTTACTTTGCCCTTGGGTCTCTTGCTCTTGGTTTGTTGGTTTTCTGAGCCGTGTTTTGTCTCCGTTGAGGGTGTGATCTGTTCCAAGCACTGCACCTGGGCACTTGGTCCCATTGTAAAAACTTCCCTCCTCTGTTTATTTTTGCTTCTAATATTACTTGATTTCTTTTTATGGGTTTTACCACTAAGGAAATTCCTAAGACATTTTGAGTGATTAGTTTGCATAAACTATAGAGTGAAAAGCAACTGTGTTGACCATTTCATAAATTTTATGAGGGTTAAAGTTATTCCTTGGAATAAAGTTGGTATGTAGAAAACATGAGTTTAGGTAGCAAATTTGTGATGTCCCTCTTAACTTTAGCAAAGCTTAGAAACCTTCTCATTAGTGGTCATGGCTTTTCTGTGTTTGACTGTTAATTGAAGTACAATTGGATGACTTCATCTGGACCTTACCTCAGCACTTCAGCTTTTGCAAGAAAATGATTTCTGTAGCAGAAACTGCTCTCCCCACCCAACACACAGACACACAGATACACAGACACAGCGCACACACTCACACGGTTGGCGGGCACCAGTGAACTGACTTGTAGACCCTCTCAGGGGTTTCAGTCCGCTTGTGCATGGGTGTAGCCTGGTCTGGCCACGTCCTGGGATGACAAGTAGGAGTGACTACACTTGGTTTCCTCAGAGTTTGCTTGTGGCCTCTGTTGTGGGGGTAGGGTATCTTAACATCCGTTTTCTAGGTGGCAGAATATAACCGGAATCTTTATACCATTACTGACTAGTGAATTCCAACATAAATATTAATAGTTTTATGCCTACTAAAATCATTCTGCTACTAAGTAGCATTAGATTTGAAAACGTGTGCTTGCCAGTCTCTGTTGGGAGCTAGTCATTTGGCTTTGGACTCGGACAGTTTGGAGTAGTGCATTTTGAGATTCTTTTCAATTTAACAGGACATTTCTATAACCTTCCTTTCAGCTTTCCTTTAGTTAACAGTAGGTAATGATGCTTCATAGTGCAAACGAATGTTAACATTTTTGAAAGACAGTACGAGAGCTCTGGTATTTACATCTTAAGGACATTGCACATTTTGCATATTTCTGACTATAATATGGATAATGAAAATGAGACTGAAATATAAAAACACTGCACTGGCTAGTAGCTCCTTGTGCCCAGGAGGATAAGGTGTGTGGGTGTGGGTGTTTTGAGCCCAAGAAATCAAGGCTAATTTGGGCAACCTAAATGTGAGCCCCGGGAGGATGTTAACTAACTCTTCTCTCCCCCAAGGATTCTACGCTTTTGTGCTGACGTCTGCCGCCGTGGGAGCGTCTCTCTTCTGGGGCGTGGGGCTGCACTATGTGTACACTCACTTCCTTCAGTTTGCACTGGCGGCCGTCCTCTTCTCAGTGCTCCTGAGTGTCTACCTCTACGCCCACTCTTTGAAGGCCCCGAGGCATGAGCTGTCCCCAGCCAGTTCTGGTGAGCAGTTACACCACATGTTCCCTGGGGGTGTCTAGAGCCTCGGTAGCCATGGCTGCACTTGAGCAGCCTGCTGCTGTGGTTTCCCTAGTTTAATTGTGGGAAATGAAGAGACATAAGAAGGAAAACAAGGGAAGAAAACAATGGAAGGAAAGTTCAAATGTTTTTTTCCTCATTCATTTTTTAGTTATTAGATGACTGAAAACCTCTGGCAGCACAATTTTTTATTTATCCTTCCTGTCTATCATCTGTTTGTTTATTTTTGCCAAGTAATAAATCCCTTAAAAAGTGGAAAACAAAACCAGGCTGCAAGTTGTTAGGTTCTGACCTAAGATATTTTGTAGAAGTTTCCTATGGGCTGGATGTGGTAATACACGCCTTTAGTCCAAGCACTTGTTAGACAGAGGCAGGAGGATTTCTCCAAGTTTGAGGCCAGCCAGAGCTACATAGTGAGAACCTGTCTTTAAAAAAAAAAGTTTCCTATTATAAAATTTAAAAAAAGTTGCATGCTTAAAAAAAACCAGAGGCAGGTGCGGTGGTGCACACCTTTAATCCCAGTGCTCCAGAGGCAGAGGCAGGTGGATCTATGTGAGTTCCGGGACAGCCAGGGCTATGTTAGAGAAAAACCCTGTCTTAACAAACCAAAAAAAAGTTTCCTGTTTCTTAGAGTTGGGGGATCTGTCTGGTCACATGAGCTCTCAGGAGGCGGGGCAGCACTGTCTCCCCGGTCTGTCACCCTGTCCTTGGCTTCTGCAGTCTCTTGAGGGAGCAGATTGGACCTGGTAATGGGGAGCAGTTGGGTTTAAAGACTTGACTTGACTGGGTAAACACTTGTCCCTTCCCAGGAAATGCTGTCTATGATTTCTTCATTGGCCGTGAATTAAATCCTCGAATTGGCGCTTTTGATCTCAAATACTTTTGTGAATTGCGTCCTGGATTGATTGGATGGGTATGTTTTTTATTTTTGTTAAAATTCAGTAGTATGACTTTATCTTACATCTAGAAGGAAATGTAGGCAGTTTTAAAGAACAATAATTATAGTTTTCTTAATATATTTTTTTACAGGTTTAAGATACTTTGTTATGGATTATTAAACATCGCAGAATTTTTTCATTTTTACATATATCTAGGAAAGTGATAGTGTAGATGGAATGATGTAAAAAATAGTCTCCCTCCCCTTTCCAATAAGACCTTATTTTGACCCAGTTTTAGACTTGGAGAATTGTAGAACTAGAGCCAAGAATCCCCTGTATTCTTTAGCCGGATTCCTGCATTAATGTCTGGCTCGTCACGGACAGGAGACCTGTTAGTAAGAAGACTGGAGTCCTTCCTGGGTCCCCTTAGTGCTTTACGGCCGCTCCATTCTTCCTTCTTGTCCCTCATCTCCTCTGGTCTGTGCAGGTTGCTTTGAAGATACTGACCAGTCATTAAGACCATCCTTTAGTTTGGGTCACTCCACCGTGTTCTCATGATGAGAGTGAGGCTGTATGTCAGCAGGAGTAACATAGGAGTGCCACACGTCAGGGTTGAGGTGTCTTGTTCAGTGGTGGCCTTGGGGTGCTGTGGCCTGGACTTGTCAGCTCTGCTTGTCCCTGGACATGTTTCCTGCCTCTTTTTCCAGGTGGTGGTTAACTTGGTGATGCTTTTGGCTGAAATGAAAGTACAAGAACGTGATGCCCCGTCCTTGGCAATGGTCTTGGTTAACAGTTTCCAGCTCTTGTATGTGGTGGATGCCCTGTGGAATGAGGTAATTTTTTTTTTTTTTGTTTTTGTTTTTTTTTTTGAGGTCCTAGTAGTCCATACTGGCTTGAACTTGTGATCTTCCTGTCTGAGCCTCTCAAGTTTTGATTACAGGAGTGCATTTCTGAGACTGCACAAGATAGTTTTAAGAGCTGAGTTCTTGGAGGCCATGAAGTCAAGCAGCTTTGAGAGTTGGTTTTTCTCTGAGGAGCGTGAGCGTGAGCTGCTTACACAGAGTGAGGGTGGCATGGCCTGCCCCTGCCTTGTTGGTAACGATGTAGTGGCTCAGGGGCCTGCACGTGGGCCCTGGTAGGTGTGTCAACAGCTCTATTCAGAAGTGACTTTCCAAGCATTTAACAGGGGATTCTGTTAGCATCTTAAGGAAAAGCTTGTGTGTACATATGCACATAGGTACTCCTGCATGGGTGTGTATGTACACACACATGTGAGGCCCTGAGGACAACCTCACTGTCACCTTTTGGACTGTGTTTTAAAATGAGGTGTCTCTGGCCTAGAACTTTGCAAGTAGGCTAGGCTGACTGAGCAGCAGCCCCCAGGGCTCCACCCGTCTCTGACTCCCCTGGCTAGGGTTACCTCATTTTTAAAGTGTGGGTTCTGGGGATTGAACTTGGGCCTTCGTGCATACACGACACTCACTTTACTTAGCATTCTCCCCGGCTGCTTAAGGCAAAACTGTTCAGGGGATATCAATAGGAGGCTTGGAGTTGGGAAGTTTCTGCCTGTTCTCAGTGTCTCAGCTAGATTATAAAGAAGGGCGAGACTTCACTGTATAATTTCCTCAGCACCTGGCAGCTGCTTGTAAATTAGCACTTGATGGGACATTTTCAGTCTATCGCCACAGGAAACGGAGACTGCCCATGTAGACGCACCTGATTTGGAGAGGAGTCTGTCCGAGGCCCTTGGAGCCTGAGCAGGGTTTAGGGTCTTCATTGGTCCCGGGCTTCATTACACTCATTCCTCTCACTGGCTTTTGTCACAGTATTTGTTTTTATTTGCCCTGATCCCTGTGCTCCTCAGTCACCTTTATCTTACCCTCCTATCAGAGCACAGGCCCCCAGAGCTGATATGCATAAGCATCATTCTGATTCCTAGGGTGTGAGCTTTAGGGCCTAGATTTGTGACCTCTGACTTTTTATTCCATGATGATCTGGGGTAGATGCCTTTGCAGGTACTACTTTTTTCTTTAACCCAGAACTAGTTTTTCAGTAGAGCTCTACAATAGCTAGTTGTACTACCCCAGGGCAGGAACCAAAGTTTCAGCCATTCAGATATGTGCTCATGAGTCTGGCCTTCAGGTATCTTGGTTCAGATACATCTGGTGGACCATGTGCTCATGCTCATCAGCTCTTAGAGTGTGCACGGTGTGAAACCGTTGGTTTACCTTGTTGCCAGCCGGCTTGCTGCTTCTGTGGAAAATGCATAGGAGAGTTCAGATGATCCCGATTTGGTTGGTGGTTATACTGGTTTTCCACAAACACATATTAAACCCCTCACCTCTGCTAGGCATGTACATGTGACAGAAGAGGCTTACAATGCAGCAAAGAACGTGAGTGGGCAGGTAGAGTGGCTGGTGGCTTTCTGGAGCCCATGATGCTGGCATCTGAGAAGGGCTGGCCGGTGCAGGGTCAGGAAGGCTGCCGAGGGAGGGGAGGGAGGGACTGAGGCTGCAGGAAGGTGAGGTCAGGGAGCCTGAGGGGGTTTAGAGGTCTGTTACTGTAGGAGTTTAGGGTGAGGAAGAGGCAGGATGGGTGGGACATGGTGACTTAGGCCAGAGCAACTGAACTCCTGCCTTTCAACATTTTGGTATGCCTTCACTTAACATACTTGGTCATAAATTAGTACTTTGCTTAAATCCTTTAAACATAAGGTGGTTTTTATTTTATATTTTTACTTTTTATATCTATATTTTCTTCCCATCTCATTTTAGGAAGCGTTGCTGACTACCATGGACATCGTCCACGATGGCTTTGGCTTCATGCTGGCCTTCGGGGATTTAGTGTGGGTCCCATTCACCTACAGCCTCCAGGCCTTTTACCTGGTCAGCCATCCCCATGACTTGTCCTGGCCCTTTGCTTCTTTCATCATTGCTCTGAAACGTGAGTGTCGGCCTCCGCTCAGTCCGAGGTCCTGCGTCTGCTCTTGTCACACCCCATCTTCCTTGATCACAGCTTTGAAATAATTGATGATGGAGAAGTACTGAGAAAATTCTGAAGTTCGCAAAGAGAGTGGAAGACATGCTAGCTCCACTGATCCTCTCATTGGAACATTTTAAGCAATTGAACTTAAACAAATTGAATTGCTTTAGGAACAGTTTCTCTTTTCTTTCAGATGCCTGCATTTTCTAGAGATCTTAAAAATGAGATTGGTCTCATACAACTTTCGGTCTTACTGTAGACACAATACCAGATACCGTGGCCTGAGGTGCTCATGAACTGTATACTGAGGGGCGTGTGTGACCGCAGCAGGCAGTGGAAAGGGAGCCAGTCCTGGGGAAAATATCACCTTGTACTTACTGGAGGATGTGGGTTTTGAGGCTCGGTGGGAAGACAGGCAGGAAGCCAAGTCAGCACAGGTAAGGGGTGGCGGGCAGAGGGAGAAGTCCAGTTTGGCTGCTGTGGGGGCTACCAGGCCTAACTGTTTTTCAGGTCAGGTGGTTTTCCCTTTAGTCCTTTGTGATCATTCAAAACCTTCACCCGAAGTGGATGGGAAAATTAGCACTGAACTTCAAATAGAGCTAGTTTTAGGACACTGAGTATCTGTGATGGAAGAAGAAACCCAAGCACCTGGTTAGTTTAGTGTCTCCATTGATTATTCCTGTCAGTGGCACCTGTGAGTTAATCAAAAACAGTCTGATCTTACAGAGGCTGAGGTGGAGGTTTGATTTTGTTATTCAGATTGTGTGGTAAGTGCCACGTCAGGGTCTGTTGAAGTGTGGGTACCTCTGCCAAGCTGAGGGGTTTCACACTGAAGTGCGGATGCTGGCTTCTGATTCAGCTGGTATTTTACTGAGGAAGTATCTGCATGTCTCAGAGAGCAAACAAGATAGCCTGGAGTCAGTGTCCGCTGCTGCTGTCCCAGACCCTGTTCTTTGTGGGCATGGCTGGCAGGTTGTGTTAGTTTTGCCTTCAAGATGGATGATGAGTGAGATTCAGGGACTGGGTGTTTTGTTTTCAAGAAATCAGACTGTTTTCCCTTTGCACATTTCCTTAGACCTCAGACACCAGTTTTTCAGAGAGATTCCAGATGACTTTAGATGCTTGGTTATGTCTCAGTTACGTAATAACAGGAAACTATTTTAAAATTTCAGTCTGTGGCTACGTCATCTTCCGTTGTGCGAACTCCCAGAAAAACGCGTTCCGGAAGAACCCCAGTGACCCGAAGCTGGCACGTAAGGATTTCAATTTGTTGATTGATATTTGTGTATTATGTGTAGGTCTCTATGCGTCATCTTTTAGAGGTCATTAAAAGAGTTTTTTGTTTTTATATAGACTTAAAGACCATTCATACTTCCACGGGGAAGAGTCTGCTTGTTTCTGGATGGTGGGGCTTTGTTCGCCATCCCAATTATTTGGGTGATCTCATCATGGCTCTGGCGTGGTCCCTTCCATGTGGTAAGCATCTCAGTGCCGACTTGATCACTCTGTGTCATTGGCTGGGGTGAGAGCACCTGCCTGTTCTGGGCTCTGGGGTCTGTTTTCTTGGTGTCTGAATGAAAACATTTCTTGGGAATGTTTTGAGTCGGCTTTCCTAAGAAGACTGTATGGAACATTTGGTTTATGATTTGGCATACCCTGATTCAGAAAACTAGTTCTTTGGGTATTGGAGGGAAATCAGGAAAAATCGTGTAGTGGAAATCAATTGAGTGGCTGCTGTCACCTACAGGGTTTAACCACGTCCTGCCGTACTTCTACGTCATCTACTTCACCATGCTGCTTGTGCACCGAGAAGCACGGGATGAGCACCAGTGTAAGAGGAAGTACGGCCTGGCCTGGGAGAAGTACTGCCAGCGCGTGCCCTACCGCATATTCCCCTATGTTTACTGACGTGCTCGGGGCTCAGCCGGCCAGACGCCTCGCACAACAGCACCAAGTCCAGACGAACTCACTGTTGATGCACTGACAGGCTCTCTAGGTTTGGAGTTTGAGTCAGGACTATAGAGCCAAATAGTAGCTCCTTTCTATAGTTGTGTAGCATTAACATAAGGGAAAGGAAAAACGTGGATTTGTTTGTTAATAGGAAAATTTTCATCCCTAAAAATCTGAAGTCTTATTTTTGTAGTGTTTTGATTTTTCAGTTGTTTTTGCCATTTGAATTTTCTTAAGTGAAAACCCTTAAAGTACATCTATGCTGTTTAAGTACATTGTGCTTAAAGAGACAGGAATGAAAAATTCTAAATCTAGGTCACGCAGACCCCAGCCTAGTATTGGTCTCTGTGAAGAGCAAGCAGGTCTCTTGCAGGCCCTGTTTGAGGGTGACCGACCATTCCTAGCAGTGGCTTGACCTCAGACTTTAAAAGTGCTTTTGGAAGTGTAAATACATAGCCTACTTTTATGTAATATATGGTGACTTGTGATTTTTCTGTACAGTTTTTGAATGTGAGATAATTGTCAGGAACTAAGTAGTTTTTTTTTTTTAAACAAAAACATTTTCAGTGTTTTAAATTAAGTTTTTGTAAAGTAATGTGAATTTAAAAGTGTAAAGCAATTAGAATTCATTTAAAGTTTAAAACATAGGAAAGTTATTTTTATCCAAAGTTTGTGAATTTGGCTTTGCTACCTCAATTTGCAGGTGTGTTTGCCTTTATAAACTGTTGCAAATAGGAAAAAAAGTATATTTTTGGAGTAACAGCACTATTTAAACATTTTTTTACACACATTGGTGTTGGAAAAATTGCCATTTCAGGCTACTATTTTTGTATATTTTTGACTTAAGATTCAACAGTGTTTTTGCTACAGTTTAGCTTATACAGTTTATACTATTTTGTATCCTTTATGTCTTCAGAACTCTCTAGAAAGGAGTTCTACCTGAAACAACTTTAAGGAGCTGACTTAAACTTTTGTTTTCTGTCTCAATTTAATAGATGTACTAAGCTGGTGGTAGCCACTGAATTCTAGTGAAGTTGATTAATTTCATAGTAACTGTCCTGGACAAGTGGCAAATTCACTAGACTTTTATATTCAAATACATTGTCCCCAGAATCTTAAACATAAGTATGTAATTATAGTGTATACTTTTGGGTTTCATTTACACATATCACATATGAGCCAGATGCAAAATGTTCATTCTGCTCCAAAGCTTAGAGTGTATGTAAAGTAGCTTATGTTACTGTGATCATGAAGTTGACACTCTGCGTTCTATCATTTTTAGACTGTTTTTATGAAATTGTCACTGATGTTTTACTAGTACTAAGGTCTGCAAGCAGGTGTTTTTCTATATTGCTTTTCTCCTGGTATTGGCATGTATGTGCTGAACTTAAAGGGAATTTTGGTAAGATGAAAGACATTGGGTTCTTCTCCTGGTAGTGAGAACCGAGTCAGAGTGCTCCAGTGTCTGGGTATCAGCTGTAAGTTGTTTTCTTTTGATGTTTGGCAAGCTTTATAAGAAGATTTTAGTTGAAAATAAAGAGTTGCTTTGATCTCTTTAGAGCCTCGTTCTTTTTCCTGCAGCTCTGGTGTTACACGGGAGACCTGTCTTTTGCAACCCTAACCCACTTTTTTTCCTAGGATCATTTGTTTGGATCTTTCTGAGCTATAGAGACTCATCAAAGCTTTCAGATTGCTGGAACCTGAGCCAATGGTGGTTCATTCCTGTAATCACAGCAATCCAGGAGGTTGAGTAAGTTTGAGGCCATCCTGGACTGGAGTGTGGGATCTTGTCTCAAAAAACAAAACCCCAACAAATAATAGGTTGGGAATCTGAGAGTTTAGGAGTAGGGGCAGAAGTCCCAACTCTTAAAAACTGGTCATGTTAAGTTTTTGCTGTTTAAGAACACTAGGTGGGGTCTGTAACACTTTGAAGCAAATCTGTATTCACAGCAGAAGCACACGTGTTCATTTGAAAGCCAGCACAGACCCTGCTTACCTAGTGAAGTTGCACACAACTGTGCCGAGGCAGAGCAGGCACACGACAGTACAAGGTTGTTCCCCACAAGTGAATGTCGTGATGTATGCAAATTTGGGTAGAGCCCAAACTTAAACTATTTTGGTATGCATATTTATTTCATTCATTCTTCTCACATAGCAGTGCAACCTGCATGGTGATCCAGTGACTAGGAGGTTTCTTCGTTGGCAGATGAACTGACGTTAAGAAATTTGGTGGTAAACTAGTAAAAGTATTTCTTGTCCTGTCAGGTGTTTGGTAAATTGGACATTCAAAAGTCTGGAGCTCTGAGTCTGTCTGGTCAGAAGCTTGGGATGTTTCAATCTAAAAACAGTTAACAAAAGCAACAGGTCACATTTTCTGTGAGTAGGCTTGAGGTAAATACATTTTTTGTACTAAATTAATGATAGTCAAGTTGCATATTGAAATTGTGTCTAGAGAAGTTAAAATAGAGATAACTTGATAGCTTTCGGTATAATATCCCTGAGAGATAACAATGGACATCAGTTTTAGATCTTTAACAATATGGTACTATTTTGTCTAAAGTACATTATTACATTTGAAGGGACTCTAATAGGCCTGAGCATGACTTAAACATGGCACTGGCAGGCCTTGCCCTTCATCCCATTCCCTGTGCCTGCTAAAAACCGTTAGCTTACATCCCTAAATCTGGCCACCAAGGTCTACTTTCTTATTTAGCCACTTCCCCCCTCCTGAGGCTGACCACCAAGGTTCAGTTATCAAAGTATTGAAGTCTAGCAATCAAAAGTCCCCTTTGGCTACCCTAATTAACATTCCCAATTCTAATTTTAAACACTCCATCCTATTACAGGGCTTCCCCTTCTGCCTTTATAAACTGCCATTTTCCTATGTTCTACATCTGTCTCCTCTCTAGCCAGAGGCAGGCCTCTGTTCCTCTGGGACAAACACCCCTCCCCCTCTCCCTTCTCCCTCGTCCTCTGTCTCCTGTCTTTGTCTCTGATTTCCTGCCCTCTGTTCTTTGGGGCAAATACATCTCCTTTGTGCTGAGAACTTGGTCTGTGCTGATAACCAGTCTTCAACATTTCCCTCATGAGATCACAGGTAATTCAAGCTCAGAAGTTAGGGATTTCCTTATCAAGTTAGGTGATTACCTTTGTTGGCAAAAAGTGGATATCAGGGAATTCACAGCATAAGTCACTGGGCAGTGAGTCTTCCAGGACTTCCTGTTCAGGATCCCACCGTGCACCCTCAATGAATAAACCAAAAATGTACACTCCACTGGGAGATTGGTCCTTTTCCTGATGAGAAAGAAGGATGAGGATGCTTCTTGCAGAAGTCTGCGATATGTGATACCCCCTCCCTGAAGTGTGGTATATCCCTGCCTCAGGTTGCCCTGAATGCTGAGGTGAAACTAGACTCCAAATTTCTAAAGTTTCTTAGAGGGAACAACAAATAATACAAACCAGAGCAGGGTGAATGAGATGGAAAGACCAGCACACAACATTAACCAGACAAACAGCTGGTTCTTTGAACGGTTCAACAAGATTGACTGAATACTAGCCAAATTAACCAAAAGAAACAGAAGGTGCAAATTAATAAATCAATGACAGAAAGGGAGTTGATACAATAGACTAATGAAAGCCACAGATCATTAGGGAGTGCTTTGAAAACTTAGACTCCAATAAACTGAAAAATCTAGACAAAATGGATAAATTTCTAAGTGTATATTGACTTACAAAAATTAAGCCAGAATATATCACTGTAAATATATCCATAGCAAACCAGGAGAAAAAAAGCATTGATTAAAAGTCTTAGTATAAAGAAACAGTCAAGGCTGGAGAAGTGACATGCTGCTAAGTCTACCAAGCTTTCAAGGAAGACCTGACACCAATACTTTCAGACTCCGTTCAGGGGAGGAACATTACGAAGCTCTTTCTATGGAGCCAGCACAAGACTGGTCCTGAACCTGAATAAAGACCACAAAGAGGAAAACTACAGGTCAATCTGAATGAATATAGATACAAGAAATCTTCACAAAATACTTGGAAACTGATTTTAAGATCACATTAAGATCACACATCACAACCAAACTGGTTTCATTCCAAGGATGCAAGGTTGATTGACATACAGATCAATAAAAATGTAATTAATAAATGTAAAGACAAATTGCATGATCATCTCAACAGAAGGCAGAAAAAGTATTGAAAATTCCACGTATGATAAAAGTCCTGAGCAAACAAGGAAAGACAGAGCCTTCCTTATAATCAAGGTGATAGACAAGCTCATAGCCAACATTGTGCTAAAGATGGAAAACAGCACTTTTTCTTGGCACAGACAAGTGTGCCCATCGTCTTCACTCATATTGAGTAAAGTGTTCAAGAAGACAAGAGAAAGGTGTAAAAGAAATCAGGAAGGAAGAAAAACTGTCTTAGATAGGTTTCTGTTGCTGTGTTACAGACCATGACCAAAAGCAACTTAGATAGAAAAGGATTCATTTAGCTTAAATATTCTGAAGGGAGCCAAGACAGCAGCTCAACAGGGTAGGAACCTGGAGGCAGGGACTGAATAGAGGCCATGGAAGAGTGCTGCTTCCTGGCCTGCAGGCAGGGCTTGCGGAGCCTCTTTCTTTTTTTTTTTTTTTTTCTTTTTTTTGGTTTTTTTCGAGACAGGGTTTCTCTGTGTAGCTTTGCGCCTTTCCTGGAACTCGCTTTGGAGACCAGGCTGGCCTCGAACTCACAGAGATCCGCCTGCCTCTGCCTCCCGAGTGCTGGGATTAAAGGTTTGCGCCACCACCGCCCGGCACGGAGCCTCTTTCTTACACCGTCAGGATCGTCTGTCCAGGGATTGCACTTCCCGCAGTGGGCTGGCCCCTCTACAACACTCATCAGTCAAGAAAATGCCCTATGGACTCGCCTACAAGCAATCTGATTGCAGGGTTTCCTCCACTGAGGTTTCTTTTCCCAGATAACTTTACCTTGTGTCAAGTTGACAGACTAACCAGGACACTATCCTGTTTGGCAGATAAAATTATTTTATTCTTGAAAGACCTGATGGACTCCACCAAAAGCATCACCAAAAAGCTTTCAGTAGAGTAGCTTTTAGCGTGGTGGTGTATGCCTTTAATCCCAGCTCTCAGGAGCCAGAAGCAGACAGATCTCTGAGTTCCAGGCCAGCATCATCTACATAGTTTAAGTTCTGGGACAGCCAGAGCTACATAGTGAGACTTTGCACAAAACAAACAAACAAAAACCTAAAACCAACCCCCCTCCAAAAAAAAAAAAACATTAGTATCTTTTATATACATCAAAACTGAACTTCCTGATAGAGATATCAGGAAAAATATCCTATTTACAGTAACTGAAAAAGTATAGAATCTGAGAATAAACCTAACCAGGGAGGTAAAAGACTTCTATAAGGAAAAATTTAAGATGTTGAAAAAGGAATTGAAGATATCAGATGATGGAAAGACTCTCTGCTCCTGGATTTTTCAGAATTAGTGTCTGAAAATGGCTATATCATCAAAAGCAATTCTCAGATTCAGTACAATTCCTACAAAAATTCTTTACAGAACTAGATAATCTTCACAATTAGAAAAAAAATTCTAAAAGTTATATGGAAATACTAAGGATCACAGGTAGCTAAAGCAATTATAAGAACAGGACTTGAAGACAGAAGCACATTGAGACACAAAGATTCAAAACTAGTAAGAACCCACAGAACTATGAACACTTAGGTTTTATCTGTATGACTAAACAAGTCATACATTTCGTCATAAAATGGAGATTGGGGCCAGGCGTTGGTGGTGCATGTCTTTAATCCCAGCACTCGGGAGGCAGAGGCAGGAGGATCTCTGTGAGTTCGAGGCCAGCCTGGGCTACCAAGTGAGTTCCAGGAAAGGCGCAAAGTTACTCAGAGAAACCCTGTCTTGAAAAAACAACAACAACAAAAAACCCCCAAAAAACAAACCCAAAAACAACAACAACAAAAAAAAACCCAAAACCAAAACAAAAACAACAAACACAAAAACAACAATAAATAAATAAAAATTAAAATGGAGATTGGACCCTTTCCAGTCACCTCAGCACCCAGTACCTGGAAGGCTCTCCTGACTATGTTGAGCCTCTTCTGGAGAAGTTTAGAGAAATCATCCTCCTGTTTATCGATAGTGCTACGAATTACTTTGTGAGTGAAAGTGAGAACATCCATGGAGATTCCTTGGGCCCTTCCATAGTCTTGAAGCACAGCAGTGAGGAAGGCTTTGAAGAAAAACATAGTGCCAAAGTTTCTGGTAAGCCTCAGGTTTCCTGTGGGGTAGGCACCATGGCTGCCCCATGGAGATGAAGGGAAATGCCAGGAAGGAAGGGAATGGGGTGTTGTGTATCAGTTTACTCCTAGATAAAACATTCCATTTTAGAGGGAGGCTTGGGAAGATGCAGAATATTCTCATGGGAGGTGAAACATTCCATCCCACAGAGAAGCTCCATAAAACTCAGGAAGGAAGCGATTCAAAGACTTCAGGAAGTTCCTGAAACTGACCAGTTTCAGCAGGCTCCTCCCTCCCCAAGTGTAAATAATAAGGACTGCTGAGAGATACTCTCAGACATGCTGGACTTCTTGGACAAGACTCTCCAGCTTGTTGAACTGCCTGCAGATTTTCCATTCAGCTTCAGGGTTCCAGCTTTCATGAGCTTTGTTGCATCACCATGTTGGGGTGGGCTTTGGTGATGCAACTGTCTTTGAGTCATTTCTGCTCCTGTAAATAACCCTGATACATTGGTTCACAGAGGTGGACTTTGGTGATATCCTTATTTTGGTTGGTTCCTTATCTCGTGTGAATAGAAGTTTGTTGACACTTACCTGGGAATAGTGTCACACACCATGGGGTGAGACTGGAGGACAGGAGGGACCAGCTACCCACACTTTCAGGCCTGTGCACGAGGGCTGTTTGTGTAGGTCTAGCTCCCCACTCCCTTTGTGCAGGGAGAGGGGTTACAGTCGTGGGAACTGAGCCTCTTCTGATCTTATTGTGACTGATAATTGTACTTTACTGTAATCTTGGTAGCAGAGATAGGTCATAGATGAGGGAGTATGGAACCCAGTGGTGCCTGAAGCTTCTTCCAGCAATGCCATACCGACATTAGCCTGCTTATTAACCTGCCTATGGCAGTTCTGCCCCATGTGACATGGAGGGAGGGTACAGACAAAGGGCAAAGTCAACCTGTGTGACGATGATTTCTTCATCGGGTCTGTGGGCCTCTCCCGTGTCCCCCATTTCAGTGACCTCATCTTTCCAATCCAGTGGAGGCCTTGGAGCCTACTGAGCTCTGCCTGCCCTCTTAGCCCATCATCTCCAACAGGGAGGCCAGCTGGGTCTGCCTCCTAACTTTCCTTCTGTCTGCCTCCTTCTCTCCTGTCCCATGACCGCCCACTACAGCCACTGCCAGCTTTTGACTGGAGCAAAGACTTCCCTACGGCCAAGATCAAGCCTGAACCTCTCTGGGCTGCCAATGCCCCCTTCCCTGTCAAGCGGGTGCCTATGACCTCCCCCGCCCCTCCACTGCAACAATTCCCCGCTGCCTCCCGACAGCCATCTTTCCAGCTTCAGCCCACATTTGCTGTCTGTGGCCTGTGTCTGTCCTTGGTTGAACATTTGATTCTAAGTCAGGCTAAATTCAGAATGTGGTCACTTGGATGGGTTCCTCAGAGTCATCCAAGTTACCAGTTGTAGGACTTTGGGCAAGTTTCTTCCCCTGCCCCCTTTTTAAAAATTTTTTTTTTCCCATTAGATTTCTCATTTTAGTGTGTTTTGCTTTCATGTACGTCTGTGTACCACATGTGTGCTTGGTGTCCCGGAACTGGAATTGTGAAACACCATGTCAGTGCTGGGGACCAGCAAGAGTAAGCCATCTCTCCAGGTCCCCAGGCAAGTTTCTTAACTTCTCTGTGCCATGTTTCTCCTGGTTGGGCGTGCAGATGATTACAGCCTTGGCAGGCCACTGAGGGAACTGTCTGAACAGAACGGGCTGGCAGCCTGTGCACCGTGTGAGGGTTGGTTCTTCCCTCCTGCCCGTCCCGCTCGGGTACTGGTTGGTAACAAGCTTCAGGTCTCATCTCAGAAGCCAGTCCTCAGAGGCCTTCTCTGGCCATCAGTTGTGGTCTCCCTGTTTTATGTACTAAGTGTTGATTCACTCTGACTCATTTGCAAAGTCACACATTGATTCTCCAGGTATTGACTGAGAGCTTTGTTGGTGTTGGACAAACTAGGTACTTGGGGTGCAACAAAAAAACAATAACAACAATAACAACCACCCAGCCTACCTGTTCCTGCCCTGGTAGAGCTCAGTCCACTGGCTTCTTCACAGGGACCTATGGGTCTCAGCTCCCTGCTTCGGTGACAATATCCCACTTAGTGTCTACCTTTCCTGCTGAGTAGTTGTGCTGACCAGGTAAGGCACAGCAGACATTCTACCATCAATTCTTTTTAATAAATGAGTGTCCAAGGTGTAGTGTTTCCTCTTGTGTAGGCCTTAGGGCGGAGTCTAAATTCCGCATTTGATATCAATAGAACCAGTGGCTTAGGGATGAGAAAGCGACCTGCCAAGGCCTAGTGGGACCTTGGGTGTGGGGAAGATGGGATAAGGAGAAGAGGTGGGGGCAGGACAGGCTCAAGCCCCTGTCTTTGGGGCCAGTGGTGGTGGAGCTACTGAGTGCAGGTGGGCCCGAGCCAGATGTGGGTGTGCGCTGGGTGCTGGCACTTACCTTGCGGAAAGAAGAAAGCAGGGAGCCAGTATCTCGCAGGAAAGCCTTCGATGAAATCACTCTCAGGGGTGGCGGGGAGTTTGGATTTCTGGTTGGCTGATGTAGCAGGCTGTTTCCAGGTCATGACAAACGTCATGTACCTGGTGAGAAACCAGTGGCAGGGCAGGGCAGCTGGGGGCACAGTGGCTGTCCCCCTCAAGTGGCCTGGCAACCTCCTGCGGCCCTTCAGGATGCTGCCCTCACTACTTAGCCCAGCCTACCTCACCCTCTGTTCTATACTTTGATGGACTCTGGGCACAGTTGGAAGCCTCTTAGGGGAAAGGAAGGGTGGATTGTGGAAGCCATGGATTTGGACATGCCTGGCTGGGCCTTGAGGAATCTTGCACTTGTTTCTGAGTTGCAGACTTTGCCCATAGCTGACGCTCATGTGCTGTGAGTCACAAGAGACAGCTGGGCACAGCCTAGACAAAGAACTTCTGAGTTTGCATGGTGATGCTCGTGTTTTCTAGTGAGACTTTGGGTAAGTCATTTCCTGTGCTGTGGCTTACTCCTTTCCGAAAGAGCATGATGACAGGGTGATCCTCACCTCCCATCACCGGACCACCATGAGAATGGAGTCAGGGAGACACAACTAAGTTTTTCACACGTAATTTCGCATTCCCTCTGGCCAGTTTTCCAGGCATAGTGTAGAATATCAGGAAGAAACACATATTGGGTATTTCCAGCTCTCAACATGGGACCCCAACTCTGAGGTCTCTGTTTTCTCATCCCCAAAGGAAACGGTGAGGAAGAAACCCGAGACTGAGCTGGCATGGTAAGGTGAGTAGGGGACTGCCAGGCTCCAGCAGAAACAGGGAAGGAATGAAAAGCAGTGTTGACTCTCACTCGATCTTACCGATGGTGTATGGCCGTGTAGGCCACTTTGGCCCAGGTGTTGAAGAAGTTCACCCGCTGGATGAGGTCGCTCACCCAGAAGCTCAGGGGCTTGCAGGACCTGTAGGCATTCTTCTGCAGATTGAGAGAGAAGAGAAGTGGATCGTTTCTGTAAATCTTGTTTAGAGGTCATTAGGCACCTTTATGCCTGGGAGAACACCTTGGCAGTAGATATGCCATTTTCCAGCTGAAAACACAGTGTTGTCTGAAAATTAGTACCAAGGGAATCACATCACCTTAACTGGAAGTGCCTGTCCTGGCCACAGGCTTTCAATACTCTTCAACCTTTACCTCTCACCTCTTCTTTCTGGGGACATTGTCTTCATGGGGACCCTGGACTTTAGCCACACGAACTCCCTAGGCTTCCTGGGACAAGTTCCCAGCCTCACCTACTGGACAGTGCTTGCCAGCCCAGCAGAGTTGGCCTGGTCTTGACCTCAGCGTTCCTTCTGCTCGCAGCCCCCACCGTCCATTCTCAATCCCGTTCGTAACCAGCCCTCAGACATCAAGGATGGAGGGAGTGGGGCTTGCCGTCCTCAGCCGCCTCCATCTCCTGACAGTAGGTGTCTTGTGGAGGAGATCATGGCCTCCTGTCCCCTTTACTGTCCTCATTAGAAATCAGTGGTCACAGCTGTTTTCTCACCCCAGTCCAGGGCACCCAGATTCCTCCTGAATTCTGCCTGCTGCCTTTCAGTCCCATCCACTGGTTGTCTTTTTGTGATGGCTGTTGCCTGAGTCCTTCCAGCCCTTCCTTCTCTCCACCCTCACCCCTGGGGGTCCCATTGTTTCATCCAGGCCGACTACACTAAGCCTTGCTTGGAGTTCTCATACCTAACTATTCTCAGGAGCTTCGCTTTCAACTCCAAAATCTCCACACACTTGCCGTAGCCATCTTAGCACTTGTGCTAGCTGGACATCCCAGTTAGCTGAGCTCACGTCTGTCTGTCTGTCAGTCAGTCAGCATGCCGCCACTCAGCCTTCTGCGGTGTCACAGCCCCCGACACTGGCATCAGGAAGCCCCTTGGGCCCTTCCAGCCCACTGAGCACAGGAGCCCAGAAATCCTGTCAGCTCTGAAGTCCTGCCATGCTACATGTGTGAAATCTACAGAAGCTACATTTTGAGTTTTCACTAGTTCCTATTCAATTTTCAAAGAATTAGGTGTCGTTGGATGCCTTTAACCTGTTTCCGTGTTTTCTATACAGGTTGTTTTTTAAAAAAAGTACTGTGTTGACCTGCAATTCACATAACCATGCAATTACTCATTTAAGGCACACATCCAATAAACAGTTGTTAAATGTATTTACTGAGTTGGACGGCCAATACTGTAGTCACCCTTCAGCATATTTTCAGCACTAAAGTAAAAACCAAACCAAACAGATGAAAACCCTGTTTTTCTGTTTTGTTTTTTGTTTGTGCTGCTTAGTTCTCTGTTACCTGCAGCTGGAGGCAGCCACTTTGTATGCGTTTGTCTGTTATGGATGTTTCATTTAAATGAGTCATCCACTGTGGCTTTTTGTGATTACTTTCTTACACTCTGTAGAAGAGCCTCACTTTTCAGGGTTCACCCATGCAGCATCTGTCAGCATTGGTTATGTTGGTGGCAATCATCTGTAATACTTTCTTGTTCCCTAAGGATATGTACCTTACAGCCTTTGTAAACATGTGACGTTTTGTACTAACTAAAAATATGAATAAGATAAAACAGAACAGCAGACCAAAATACTACAAAATGTAAAATTAAAACCAATGCCTTTCTCCACACATGGCCCATTATGACACCACTTAAGGTAACTATTGAGGTCTGCTTTTTCTCCTACAACGTCTGTGTTTCTTGAAACTAAGACACATGTACTTTTTATAAGCAAACATGCCCCCATATTCTTCTGACACTTTAAAAACCTTACCAAGCCTTTGTGGAGATCTCTGTGGTATTGCACACATGCCTCATCTTGTGCAGACGTTATTTCACATACCCCCCTGCCCCCCATGGATCTCCAGGCTGTTTTCAGATTTATGTTGCTACAGCTGTATGGTAAATACCTCGAAGATAACTTTTGGTAGAACTGCCACACTGCCCTCTAATTGGTTGTATTCACTCACATTTGTACCAAAAGCAGATCAGCACAGTGGTCACACATCATCTCTTCATGTGGAGCAGTGAACTTGGTCATTGTGGAGCATGGACATTCCTCTCAGGCTAGAGGCCAACAAGATGCATGGCTGCTTACCTGCCACAGCATGGGCACTCTGGCTTTCAGGAAAGAGTCGTATGTCTCTTCCAGCTCTTGAGTGAGGATGCTCTCTCCCTTTATAGCAAGTTGAAGGTCCTTTAATGATTGATGTATGACAGATAATAACTTATTGAACCGTTCTATTTCTTGGCTCAAAAAGGTTATCAAGACAGAGTGGATAAGGGGATCATGGCCTGAATTAAAAAAAAAGATGGGGGGAATGTGATATTAATAGGGGAAGAAGGGATGCAAGCTTCCAAGTTGGAGGAAGTCCATGTATTTTGACCATGGTTGGTAGACATTTTCTAAGAAAGTGTAGATAGCAAATATTTTAGTTTTTTTTTTTTTATCAACCATACTGCCTGCTATGACTCATACTAAGAGTGTCACCACACCTAGTATGCAAATCAGTAAGCACCAGTTGTGTCTCAAGAAAGCTTTAGCCAGTCATGGTGGCACACGCCTTTAATCCTAGTTCTTGGGAGGCAGAGGAGGCAGACCTATGTGAGTTCAAGGCCAGGCTGGTCTACAGAGACAGTTCCAGGACAGCCAGAGCAACATTGTGAGACCCTGCCTCAAATAAGCCAAAAGAAAGCCTGAGTCCGAAATTCATACAGTATTTATGTGTCAGAAAGTAGATGTTCTACCGTTGACATAGTAAACCACTGGAATCCTATAAAAACAGCCTTTATAAAAGCTCACGCCATTAATTCCAGCTCTAATGAAACAGAGCCAGCCAGGGCCCCTTAGTGAGACCCTCTTTTTAATATCTGCGTCTTGCAGGCAGAACTGAAGACTAGCTTTAGCACTGAGAGATTCATTCCCCTCATACGCAAACCATTACAGTCATTAAGTGACGTCACCTCATGAGACCACTGGGGCGCGTGCTGCCACCGCCTGCAGTCACCATGCTTTTTGGTAAACTGTTGCTCAGCATTTGGCTCCAACATGACTTTTGGAAAGAGTTAGACTATGGGGCTGGAGAGACGGCGCAGTGGGTAAGCCATGTGCTGCTCTTTGCTCTTGCAGAGGACCTGAACTTGATTTCCAGCACCCACGCCATGGCTAACAACTGCCATCTCCCATTCGGGGAGACACCTCACCTTTCACTGCTGTGGTTCCTCTACCTTCCTCCCAGGTCAGAATCTTTCCTGATGAGGCTGCAGTCTGGGGAGAAGCTCGGGGTTGCTACTCACCTTCAACATTTTTCTGAAGCCTCTCCCACATTGAACTTGATAAAATGAATTTGAATGTGCATTGGCTCTCAGGCCCGGAAACTTCCTCTTTCTCCACTGTCAGGGGCAGCTGAACCATTATGTCAGCTAGGATCTCCATCACCAGGTCGTCATTGCTCTGCTCGGGACTGCAAAGGAGTCAGGTGAAGAGGGAGGCACAGACCCACACTCTGGGGGGACCCTCTGCTTTGGCCCCACAGAACATGAGCAGCTCCATGGAGCCCACAGCTGTGATACAGAAGACCTCAGAGACACTGGAGTTCACTTTACAGAAGAGAAAACTTGTCTGGTCACTTATATGTTTATAAGGAAATGTCTTTTAAAAGCCTCCTTAGGGCTTGTTTCAAAAACAACTTTTTTTAGATTCCATCTGCAGACAGGCACATGCCTAGACTGGATGATGATGAGGAGGAGGCAGGCCCAGTAGCTCATGGGTTCTCAGTGGGTCACTTTGTCACATTCCTCTGTGCTTACCCAAGGGCTTCTTGACCATGAACTCTGGGTGTGACGGGGGTAGTGCATGTACATGGCTGGGCGAGACAGTGGTGGCACGTGGCTGGAAGGATACTTGGAAGTCCTTCCAAAGATGAGAAGCCAGGGTCAGAAATGAACGAGGAGGACAGGGCACACAGGACAGAAAGCAGGGACCGCTACACTCCTTTGGGCTCCCTTTCCTTGCCAGTATGGGCCAGTTTTTCACCTAACACCAAAGTTTCATTTTAGCCAAATGAATGCTGTCTTTCAAAGCAGCTGAGAACTGATACCACCAGTATGGCCTTTTAGCTCAATAGCACTGCTTTTGGGCACCTTACAAGTCACCAAGGACATGCATTTTCTATGCTGTGCTTTTGCTTTTTGCTTTGGTTTCTTAGTAGCCATCCAAGGTAGCTTCAAGTAATTTCAGAAGTCAAAAGGTTTGAATATGACAGGTCTCCCAATGGCATCTCATAGACAAATGAGTTTCCATGTTTGAGCAACATGACTGGAGGAATTATGGCCTCTCCATCTAAGTGAAGGGACACTGTGAAACATGTTTAAGATTCTTGTTAAATCTATTCCTGTTGTATAGTTATTTCTTTCAGAATGTTCTTTTCTAGAGAAAGATTCCTTCATACTGAGGAAATAAACTAAACTTAGAAGACACAGGGAGTAAAGTAAGTCACAAGTCTCAGGAAGTTCCTGAAACTTAGAATATTCGCAAGGCTCCCTGCAAAGTTATATCAGAATGATCAGTTGCTGAGTGGGAGACACTGATGAGGCGAGCTGCTTGTCAACTTTCAGGAGTTGCCACTTATACTAGGGTGGACTTTGTGGTGACATAGATTTCTTAGACTCATCTCTGTTCCTGTAAGTAGCCTGTAACCCATACTCCTGAAAATAATTTCAGTGAACCCACTGATTCTCTAAGCTAGATTTGGGAGGAATTGTTTCTGTGGTGTGCTGTCAGTGCCCTATCTGAGATGAACAGACATTTGTTTACACCTCCCCAGGAAAAGCCACACAATTCCATTATAACTATGCCATCTTTTACTGGTGTGTTGGGGAAAGATAATAGTATGAAGGGTATCATCAGAAGTATGGAGTCTACAGGACATTCCACCTGCTGCTCTGGGAATATCTGGATGTTTTCTCTTGGGCATATGCCTTTCTCCATATGCAGTTTCCCCCTATGAAGCAGATGGTATATACTCAGGTCTAGTGAAATTATGTATTTATTGTTTGTAAACAATACAGGACGATGGATCAAATAGTAAAGCGCATGTGCCAAAGCGAGCATACTAATGTCATCTGAATGAGTCACGATCCAAATAGATAAGACTATAATAGAATGTAGAAGAATTCCAGTTGGTTTGGAGGTACACGGGGAAAATACATGTATTTTAATAGCCAAAGGAATGTAAACTCTGTCTAGAGGTATTAGAGGATATGTAGTTGGCATCCAGGGATGTGGGTAATGTGGCCACCTCTCATAGAATTGTGGAGTAATTATCCTGACAGTTACAGAGTTCTGAGTATCCTACTCATGCTCCCAACAAGAAGTAATCCCAACAAGGGAAAAATTATAGAAAAGATATTTTTGTACCAAGGAATGCTATTATCTAGAATATTGCATATGTGTATGTGTGTATGTGTGTGTGTGTGTGTGTGTGTGTGTGTGTGTGTGTGTGTGTTTATAGAATAATCTTTTTGTACACTGTGAAGATGTGTCATTCTGATTGGTTTAACAAAAAGCTGAATGGCCAATAGCTAGGCAGGATTTTCAGGCACACAGGACGCTGGGAAGAAGAAGTGGGGAGTCACCAGCCAGGGGGAGAGGAAGCAGCACGGGCAGTACAGAGTAAATGTAATAAAACCATGAGACAAAAGTAGATTGATAAAAAGGGATTAATTTAAGTTGTAAGAACTAGTTAGTAACAAGCCTAAGCTATCGGCCTAACCTTTATAATCAATAATAAGTCTCCATGTCATTATTGGGAAGCCAGTGGTCCCAATGAAAAGGCCCAACCATGTGTGTGTGTGTGTGTGTGTGTGTGTGTGTGTGTGTGTGCAGGTGAACTTGCCTGTGTAGGCATATGTGGAGGTGAAAGGTTGATGTTGGGATGGCTTTTGTCTCAGTTGTCTCTCAGCCATATTGATTTACTTATCCATTGAAACAAGGTCTCTCACTGAACTTGGAGCTCACCATCTTGGCAAGCTAGCTGGCCAGCATGCTCCAGGATCCACCTGTCTCCCCCTTCTAGCACTTGGTGACACACGTGTGCCTGACTTTTCTGTGGGTTCTGGGAATCTGAACACCAGCCCTCATGTTTGCACAGCAAACTTTGGTAAACTGAGCCAACTCTCCAGCTCATGAACACTGTGATAGTCCTGAGAACGGGGCCTCTTAAACTTGAGAGGTGAAGCCTATGCCTCCATTTAAAAAAAGAGAGAACTGAGAAAACACTTTAAACTGAAATCCTGCTAAATTTATATAAATAAAAGAACAAATGAATTTAAGATTCACTATATATATCTGGTTATTAGATTTATGAAAATGATTGACAGACTTGAGAAGGCCTGGCAGACAGACAACAGAAGGATGCAAACTGTAACAAATTTTAATCTACTTGCAAATGTTTGATCAAGGCCCCAAACGGGACATTACTGAGAGGCTTTGACATGGTGGTTGTTAAGATATGCCACACCTAGAAATTAAAAAACTGAAAACGAGGAAGGAAATCCCCAGACTCTCAGGGAGTCCCTGTGACGTAGCCAGGATCACTGTCTTGACTCAAATGAGGGGCCTTGGCAGAGCATGGCTTCCCCATGTTCATGAAATAACACAGCAGAGCTAGGATTTGAACACAGGTCTGGAGGGAAGTTGGAGGAGAAAGTGAGCACACCATGATCTAGTTCCTAAGCTCCCTGGGAGACAGCACTGGGGGTTGTCTAAAAAGGGAGAGTGGAGTTTCCTTAGCCAGTGAAAACATTGAGGGATCCAGACATATAGCTCTGGCATAGACATACTTGATTTCATTTTACAGTCTCTGGGGAGGAGGCTTGAATTTGGTGTACATGTATTACACCATTTAGACCTCACAGCATCCTCGAAGGGCACTCAGGTCTTTCTACCCCCTTACAGGTAAGGACACTGAAGCAGCCTGTAGAGCTGGGATTCACACGGGTCTCTGAGCACAGGCCAATTTCTCTTGAGCTCACAACCCTTCCCATCACTGCCACAGCTGTCTGTCCCTCCTGAGAAGCAAATGTGCATGTCCCACATTTAAACAAAGTCATTTAAAGCTAGGTATTATGGACCACACCTTTAATCCCAGCACTCGGGAGGCAGAGGCAGGCAGATCTCTGTGAGTTCGAGGACTCTACAAAGTGAATTCTAAGACAGCCAGGCTGTTACACAGAGAAACCATGTCTTGAAAAACCAAAATCAAACCAAAACATAAAAACCAAATTCACTTAGAAGACAACTCACTAGGTACAATTCAGTCACTCATCCAAAAAATACTTATTAACTACTACATGCTTGGCAAGTGTGTGTGTGTGTGTGTGTGTGTGTGTGTGTGTGTGTGTGTGTGTGTGTATGTGCACACATGCACACATATGAGCATGGGTGTATGGGTGTGCATGCGTATCATGTACTTGCCTCTGTGACATGGAGAATTTAGTTTATCATGCAAGCTATACTTTTCTATCAAAATTATATCTGGTAATTCCCAACTAATGATCGTTCCCAGTGACCTCTTACTTGATCATGAGGTTGACCGGAGCAGCTTTTGGTTGTAGGCTGATGAGATTTTCAATGAGCTTTTGAGTCTTGGTCTCGTTGCAGGTTTGTGTGGCCTCGGGGTGTATCCCTAAGATTTCGGGATAGTCATCATCTGGTAAGGACTGGATAATGTGTATGCAGTCCTTTAAGCTTGCCGAGATGGGCACTACCTGGTACATCTGAAAGTTGAATGGCTTTGTTAATTTTGCATGAGTAAGACATCTACTCCAGGTAGTATCTCCCATGACCTTTTATGCAAATGACTCATATCTATAATACAGACGGTCTATTAAAAGCAACACCTGGGACCTCACATTGCAAACCGTATGACACTCACATGTAACGTTCTTGTTGGGAAGGCAGGGGTGTTTAAAGCCTAGGGGAAATATTCCCACAGGTAATGGAAGCATGGGCCCCTAGTACAACCTGACAAAGCGATGTGAGGGAGTCCCAGGCCTTGTGTGTTAGAAGTGTGGTGAGCAGCCTGGTACTACTGGGAGAGGGTAAGACTATTGAGAAGTGGGAGAGTCGAGCACTGTGCTGTGTCACTGAAGGAGATGTTGGGATGCCACCCTGCCCATCTTTGTTTCCTGGCTGCCATCAGTGAGGAGCCCTCCTGCCACAGGCTCCCATTGTGAAGTCCTGTGTCCAAACAGGCCCATGCAGCACCTTCAACTATGGACTGAAATCTCTGGAGACACGGGCCAACAACAAACATTTCCTCCTAAAAATTGTTTGTCTTCAGCATTTGTCAAATTATAGACATCTGTCTAATACAGATATTAAGAATGAATGACCAGTGAATAGGAAGAGAAATGCGTTGTTTATATGTCAGGAGGCCGGCGGTAGTGGCTCTCATTGAAGACCTGGTGAGGGCCACAGGACACTTTGGAGAACAAGGTAAAGACATCATCAGGGAAGGAAACTAAGATTATTTCAGCGCATAGGATGGACTGGCAAGACAGAATGGTCATAAAAGTTTCAGGGTTTTAAAACAATTGAAATGTAAGATTTCAGAACATACATGTTTGTTAATGTGGTATGTTGCAATGAAAAACAAGCTATATGTATATAAGTATATTATTTTATCTCCTCTTCACTTACACACATTCAGTGTGTCAGTCTACACACAGAAACCAAACACAATATACTTACTGAGCACTTTTAAAGGGTTTTCAAGGGTAATTTTTATCTTAAGGACTGACTTGAGAATTGTCTTTGTTGAGGGTCTCTATTGCTGAGAAGAGACACCATGACCATAACAACTCTTACAAAGGACAACATTCAACTAGGGTGGCTGGCTTACAGTTCAGGGGTTCAGTCCATTATCATCATGGTGGGGAGCAGGGCAGTGTGCAGGCAGACATGGAGCTGGTTACATCTTGATCAGAAGGCAACAGGAAGTGGACTGTGACACCGAGCAAAGCTTAAGCGAAAGAGACCTCAAAGCCCGCCCTCACAGTGACACACTTCCTTCAACAAGGCCACACCTCCCAATAGTGCCCCTCCCTATGAGCTTATGGGGGCCAGTTACATTCAAACTACCACAAGAATCTAAACTTAATTTAAATGCCCCTTTAAATAGTTAAAAGCAAACAGAGGCTTTGCCACCCAATAAGAAACAATTGCAAGCTGGCTGGCATGCACCAGGTGGGCTGTGAATGCTGCTGGCTTTTGTTGCTCGGCATCATCAACAGGCTGTTAAAATACACTTTTTTTTTTTTGGTGCCATACAAATGAGTTTCTCTCAAATATCACTTTGTTCATCTCTCTGTATTCTTAAGACTTAGGGCAGATGACCCGGGTCTGACCTCTACCCCTCTCCCGCATCTGGCCCAGAGCCTCATCCTTCCTATCCTGTTGTCCACTCACCTCTCCACCCCCCCACGGGTCAGCGGTCCCGGAGCTGTTTCCTCTGCAGCAAACATTGGACAAAGCATGACTGCTGGTGTCTAGCCTGGAGCTCTGCCTGCGAGGTGGAGGCCAACGTGGAGGACAGAAACTAAGGGGCTGCGGGAAGGGAACGGTTTTCTACCTCGGATGCTTGTGGTAGAGACAGAGTTCCCGCATGCCAGCTCGGCCACATGTTGGTGCTGTGTGCTTTCCACCCTGGCACCAGCAGCTCCCCTGCCTGCAAGCTGAGCAAACAGAAGCTCTGGCAACATGGGAAACACGTGCGCATTGGCTAGACTCTGGTCTGTACGTGCGGCTCGCTTCTGCTTCCTTGTGCTTTGTATATAATACTCTGCGTCTCAGAGGGCACACACCATTTCTTTACCATTCTTTGTATTGATTGCCTGATATATTCTGGCATTTACTAGAACAATGGGAAGTTGGGTGGTGGCGACACACACCTTAAATTTCAGTACTCTGAGGCAGAGGCAGGCACATCTCTGAATTCCATGCCAACCTGGTCTACAGAGTGAGTTCCCAGACAAGCAGGGCCACACAGAGAAACCCTGTCTCAAAAAACAAACAAACAAAATCCCCCAATCCAAAAGCAAGCAAACGAACAAAATAGAACAACAGGAAGTTAGTTTGGTTCTGAAAGGCAATGAAAGCCACTTGAGTGATCATTAAAATTTAGTTAAAGACATAAAGGGTGCAACAAAACCTAGTTTTTAAAAATAATTAAGAAGATTATAGTCTTTTCTTACCTCATCACTAGAGAAACTGAAGTTACTCTTCAGAATGTCAGGACTGCAGAATTTGTTGAAAAGAATCTTCAGGCATCGCTTGTCCCATTCATCAGTCACTCGGCCACCATAGGTCACTTCTGAAACATAGTAGTTCAGCTCTTTCCATGGAATTTCTGACCGGCCAGAGAGGATATTTCCCAGCATCTTTATGGAAACCTGTGAAAAGCCCACTGTACCTTGTTATTTCTGCATGCGTTTTTAGTTTAACTGACATTCCACACTACACCAACAACTCTCAAGTGGCCAGTTTCTCTCTGAAACACAGAAGCAGGCCAGGAGGTACAGTCCTCTAGTTTCAATTACTTAGGAGGCTGAGGCAGGAGGATTATAATTTAAGTCCAACTTGGGCAACTTAGTAAGACCCTGGCTCAATAGAAGAGGACTGGAGGAGCTGAAGAGATGGCTCAGTGATGAAGAGCACTGGCTGCTCTTGAGAGGACCTGGGTTCCATTCCCAGCATCTCATGGTGGCTCACAACTGTCTGTAACTCCAGTTCTAGGGGATCTGAGCCACAGACATACACACAGGCAACACATGCCTATGCATAAAATGATGACAATAAAAAAAGGTTCTGGGGATGTAGCTTAGTGGTAGAGCACTTGCCTTGTATGCGTAAGGCCCTAGGGTTTGGTCCCCAGTACTGGAAAACCAGCCAGCCAGGAACAGAGAGCAGTAAAGTCAAGTGAGTCCACCGCAGTGGAGCTATAGCCTTGGTAATTATGGTTGCTGCTTTCACAGATCTGTGCAGGGCACCGGATGCCAGGGCACAGAAGGATGTGGAAGGGAAGTGCCTTCTCTTCATCTTCCTTCCCTCATCTTCCTTCCCCCTTCTCCAAGGCCTAAAAAAGCAGGTTCTCAGTGTCCTAAAAATGATCCTTGCATATACAATGGATCCCCACCTCTTCCCTTTCCCTCTGGCTCCTCCTTCCTGCCCTCCACTGTCCTCAGCTCTCCTGGCCACTCCCTCTGTCTCTCTCTGGCGTCTTGACTTTCCTCCTCCCACAAGTGCACGCCCTTGGCTGTCCCTGTCTGGTGGCCACGGCCATTCATTTCATGCTCCCACTGTGTGAGCCCTGGCGCTCTCACCCCTGAATCCAATAGAGATGGGACGTCACTGTGGGCTCTGTTTCTGTGGGGTCCACATCTGCACATTCAACCAAGCACCCTATCACAATTATTTTAAAACAAAAGCCTGTGTACTGAGTGCACGTAGATATTTTCCTTATCATAAACAAAATAGTGTGGTGGTTCACACAGCGCCTGCATTGTATTAGGATGTACATGATTTAAAGTTCAGAGGATGCTGTTTGTAGTCATATGCAAATGCTACACCATTTTATAGTCTAAGAGACCTGAGCATCATCAGACTTCGCCATCTAAAGGGACCCTGCGACCAAACCTCTGAGGATAGCAAGGGATAGCTGTGACTTGCAGTTTTCCAGTGTGAGAGGCTGAGCCCGACTTGAGTTTGTTCTCCATCTGGCACTGTTTATTCTCAGCCTCTTCTTTACCTGACAGTCGTTTAGGCTGGAGTTTCTCTACAGTGCTGTTAGGCTATCTTCCTTTTAAGTAATTCTATATATTATGGATATTAATTTTATTGTCAGTCATTTGCATCACACATTTTAAAGATTTGTTTTTAATTAGGACTATCTGTGTGGGTATGTGAATATAAATAGGTAGCATCCCCTAGATCTGGAGTTACATGGGCTTGTGAGCGTCCAGTGGGGTGCTGAGAATTGGGGTCCTCAGGAATAGCCGAGCTGTTTTGACACTGTTCCAATTCTGGGGTCAAATTTGGATTAAGTTGTGCCCAAATTCAAGATTGTCCATAGATTTTCCCAGATTCGTTTTTAGAGATTTTTTAAAAAAAGATTTATTTATTTATTATGTATGCAGCATGTATGACTGCAGGCCAGAAGAGGGCGCCAGATCTCATTACAGATGGTTGTGAGCCACCATGTGGTTGCTGGGAATTGAACTCAGGACCTCTGGAAGAGCAGTCAGTGCTCTTAACCTCTGAGCTATCTCTCCAGCCCTTAATTTTAGAGATTTTTATGACTGTAAAATACATTTAGCCTTTCTTCTAGTGTACAAACTAATAGAATGCAAAAGATAAAGGACCTAGTCATTTTCTTTCAGTAGGATGCCGAGTTGTACTAGTATTATTTACAAAAAACATCTTTTTACTGTGTTGAAATACCACTGACCTCATAGATGGTTCCTAGAGGCTGAAAGGGTATTGAAAGACACAAGGAGTATAGTTGCATTGGAGGGAACTTTGGTTGGCAGTAATTTGGTGTGTGTAGGGGGGAGGGTTTAGAGAGATGGCTCAGAGGTTAAGAGCACTGACTGCTCTTCCAGAGGACCCAGGTTTGATTCCCAGCACCCACATGGCAGCTCACAAACATCTATAACTTCAGTTCTAGATCCGGTGCCTTCTTCTAGCCTCCCTGGGCACCAGGCTACACATGGTGCATAGACATACATGCAGGCATTATCCATATACAGTATATCCCATAACTATGTATAATTATGGCAACTTTAGAACTTCATAGAGAATTGGATCTACTTCTGCATCCTTTGCCAAGTCACACTGAGTTAACTTTTCTGCTAAACTATTTACTTCAGGATAGTGGATTTTTAGTCTATTTTGACGTCTGGTGAAGGAAAACTCCTCTACTGATTTTTATTTTTGTGTGCATTTATAGCTTATTAAACATTTCTGCTTTTTGTGAACTTTTTTCAATTTTAAATCTTCTAAGTTCTAATCATAACTCAGCATTATATTTGGCAATTAATGTTGGAAGAATGGACAGTTTATGGTATCTGGAGTTTTCCTTGGAGAACTGGTGTGTGCTAGGTTAGAGAAAGCAGGATAGAAAAAGGTAATGGCACTCATTGCCACTTACTGGGCAACTGGGACAAATTTCCCCAGTGCTCATGGCTCTGTTCCCATCTGGAGACCGGGGACAGTTAATGAGCTTACAAAGCTGTCGTAAGACTTTCAACATTTTAAATGATAAAGAATGTTGTTCTTTTTCTCCCTAACTTACAGGGATCTTTTTGCAGGGCCTGTACATTTCATATTAATTTTGTTCAAATTTTTTTTTTATCACTACTGTTCTGGATGTTTATTGCTAGAGAAAACTATATATTTACATTTTTGACCTAGCCATTTTACCAGTTCTCTATTTCTAGTATGCCCTTTTAACTTCTTTTCAGTAGTGTATAAGGTTTTCAAGACACACCAGTGTTCTTCCTGTAAGTGGCCTGAGGTGACCTGTGAGGACCAGAAAACCCTACAAAACCATGCAAATCAAGGGGTTCAAATCTTTGAGTCCACATTAAGGACACCCGTGAAACTGCCCAGGCCATCAAGGGTATGCATATCCGGAAAGCCACCTAATATCTGAATGATGCCACTTTCAAGAAGCCATGTGTACCATTCAGAGGGTGCGATGGTGGGGTCGGTAGGTTACCCAGGCCAGACAGTGGACATGGACAGAGGGTCGGTGGCCAATAAGGAGTGCTGAGGTTTTGCTGCACAGACTTAAAAACGCAGAGAGTAATGCTGAACCGGAGGGTTCAGAAGCAGGTTCTCTAGTCACTGAACACATCAAGGTGAACACAGCAGCCAAGATGTGCTGATGAACTTCCAGAGCTCATGGCCGCGTTAACCCGAGCGTGAGCTCCCCTGCCATGCTTAGATGATCCTCACTGAAAAGGAACAAGTTGTTCCAAAGCCAGAAAAAGAGGTTGCACAGAGGAAAAAGATATCCCAGAAAAACCTGAAGAAAAAAAAAACTTATGGCAAGGAATAAATCCAGCATAAAATAAATGCAGGTAAAAGGGAAAAAAAAAGACACAAGTATATTATCCATTGATATGCTAGGGACTGAACCCAGGACCTTGTGCATACTACATTTAACATAGTAAGTGATAATAGTCTTTTCATTTTGCTTCATGTTATTCTTTATTTTTACTTTATCTTTCTCTTATTTTTGATAGTTTACTCAAGTTGTTGTTTCCTTTCAGTTTCCTTCTTTGTTAAATTTAAGACACATTGGGCTGAGCATAGCTCTGTACTTTAGCAAGGTACTTATCATGTATGAGATCTTGGGTTTGGTCATTAGCACTGAGAGGAAAAAGACACACTGTTTCCGTTTCTCCTTAAATTCATGTCTCTCTTCAAATGAATAGAAGATAATGATTATTTCCCACCCAGCTCTCCAATACACAGTGCAAGAACTTCCCATAGTGTATTGTTTGCACTTTGGGCTTTGAAGAGGCTCGGGCAGGAGCACCCTGTGCTTATAGTCTTTGGAAGATCTCTAATGTGCAGCTATTCTTGATATTATTGGCTAATCCCAGAAATCGTGAGCTTTCCTATGTGAATGTGGCTTCTTGTGAAGGTAGAAATGCCTGATGGACACACAGAGAGGACTTAAAAGACTTGAAGACCTCCTGCCCAGGGTGGACTACTGCCATAGGCAGAATCAAGACTTACCTAGAAAACAAACAAACAAACAAATAACAAACCCAGAAACGGTGCAGCATTCTACATCAGAAGCATAGTTGCAAAAAAAAATTAACTTGGGAATTTTTTGTTGTTGATTTGTTTTGTTTTGACCAGCGAGTTCCTGGTCAGCCAAGGCTACACAGAGAAACCCTGTCTTGAAAAAACAAAAACCCAAACAAGAAAAGAAAACGTCCTGCCCAGAAGCACAACAGAAAGTACTGTAAGAAGGGTAATCGCTTACAGAAGAGTCTTAAGTGGCCCAGCCCCAGGGACTCAGGGTAATCCTTGCTTTGAATGAATATTGAGAGATGTTTGAATAGTGATTTACATGTCAGGAATTGATCAAAATGTTTCACTTATATTCACTGAGTTGTACTTTTTTTTTTTTTTTTCTAAAAGATTTATTTTTATTTTATCTGTATGGGTGTTTTGCCCATATATGAGTACCACATGTGTGCCTGATGTCCACAAAGGCCAGAAGAGGGCACCAGATACCCTAAAACTCTAGTTACATGTGGTTTTGAACCAGCATGTAGGTGCTGGGAATTGAACCTGGGTCCTCTGGAAGAGCAGCCAGAGCTCTTAACTACTGAGCCGTCCCTCCGGGCCACTGAGTTGCATCTTGTAATGACTCTGTGGGTAGGTATTGAGGTTTGCTCCCCTCCCACGCTGCTTATTTCCCTGAAGAGATTAGGCTCCTGGGGTTATCTGACTTGTCTAGAAGAGGAAATTCTGTATAGCCCAAGTGGTGGGGCTTCTACTGCATTCTAGAAAGCTGACTTTACAGTCCTCATTTCCTACTTACACAATGCCTTTTCTTCCCACCAGGCAAACACCTAGCACCGTGGAGACACATACTAGCTCAGCTCAGCTTGCGTCTGTTGTGAGCTCCTGCCTGCCATCCAGAGCCCACACTCACCTCCAAGTCTGAAGAACTGAATTTGTAAGGGATGTTCCAGCCTAGTGTCCCATACGCGTTCCTTTCGTTGACCACGGCATTGAAGAAACAGAGGCTGAACAGAATTTTTTTCCAGCATGGTCCACAATCAGGCTTCTCAAATATATCTTCTGTTACCTCTCCACTCCCGCCATATCCAAACATTTGGAGTAAATTGCTTTTCAGTCCCTGGGGAGGTTCCACGGCAATCTTTAAAAGAGAAGGGAATGAACAGACCAAGTGACTGTACGTGGGAACAAGCCCTGGAGGGCCACTTCTCACAGGACTAGCGACACACATGGCTGGGAGCTGTTTTCAAAACCACTGTCATGTCCCAATCTAGGCCTCTTGAACACCTCTGCAAAAGGATCATTTCAGATGTTGTATCGCGTTCTAATTCATGTTTTATTTTTGAGACATGGTCTCCCTCTGCAGCCATGGTTAGCATGAATCTTTCTATGTCGATGAGACTGGCCTGGAGCTTACAGAGGTCTGTCTAATTCACATTTTAAAGACAAACCACAGCACTGGGATGATAGCTGTTACTGTGACCACAAGCCTAATGTCTGGGAAAAACAGAACTTCAGAGTTTGTCCGTGGGTTACATCAGTGGTAGCCAAGCTGTGGCCAGGCGAAGGAACTGCCAGACCCCAGCCAGGGAGCCAAACCACAGGAAACGACACTGATTAAGCCACTGGACACAGCCAGTCACATTCAAAGGGAGAGTGGCGATTTTGTGCTACTGAATTTTGATTGCCCTGAGAATCCAAGCTGTTGCCTGCTTCCCTGGAGTAGCTCATGTGACTAACTGTGAAGGTTTTATTATGTGTGTGTGGATGCCAGTCTGAGATAACCAGGGTCTTAATGGGTACCTGCTTACAGAGTTTATATATGTATAAACCTAAGCTCAGAGTACGATTGATTTAAACATTGGCAAATAAAGTATTTTGTGTAATTCTTATGATATACAGTGCATAAATACTGTGTGACTATGCAGATACATTATATGGGTGAGTGTAAGTGTGCGCATGAATATGAGATTTCTAGATTCAAGATCAGACTTATTACTTATGTATGACTCTGTCAGTTCCTTGTGTGTTCACATGTTTCTCAGGGGGGATGTAGTGGGAGTCATATGCACCTGTGCATGATGGGAACCTAAGATGTTACTAGAGCGTATACAGATGGCTGGCATGGTCGCCCCTCTTCCCCTCTTGAATTACAGAAGCAGAGACACTTTTCCTTAGGGATGTAAGCACATAATTTTGGGAAGGAGGAAGGTCTCTAGCCATTGTTTGGTTTTGAAACAGGCCTGCAACCCCCTATGTAGGTACAGATCAGACTGGCCTTGAATTTATAGCAATCCACCTCCTGCCTTGTCTCCCTGGTGCTAGGATTAAAGTCATGCACCGCCATGGCCACCTTGATTAATAGACTCTTTTTTTTTTTTAATTGGACATCGGACAGCTTGGGTATTGAACTCCGGTCCTCTGGAACATCAGTCAGTGCTCTTAACTGCTGAGCCAACTCTCTCTTTCTCTCTCTGATTGATAGTCTCTTAAAGTGGAATTAGAGCAATGGACCTAATCAAAATAAATGTCCTTGAAACCCTGTCTCCCTTTATTACTACTGCCTCCCAACTTTTGCTCCTGGCCAAAGGAAAAAGGTCACTTGAGGTCATAGTCAGCCTGGTCTTGGGAAGTAAACAGGGCATCTTAAGTCACAGGCTGAAAGTCTCAGGTTTCTCTGTCTGGCAGGGCTGTTGGGAAGCGGCTCTGGGAGAAGGACACACAGGGAACAGGGCTGCAGGGAGGTGTTTCTGGTTTTAGGAATCAGCCTGGCTAAGTGTGGTCTGCGCATAGTATTTTTCCGAGTCTTCGTTGGTTTCTCTGTCATTTGAAGTCTATCTTTAGGCCATCTGGGCCTCTAACGGGATTGAGCAAGTCTTCATAGTTGGATTTCAGGAGTCAGACATAACCTACAATTAAGGTTATTTTAGCAAATAGTTTGTTTGCCTTCTGCTAGAACTTTCCAGAGAGTTAATGGACTATAAACTGGTTAAGAGGAATAGAAATAAGAAAACGCCATATAGTTGGGTGTAGTGGTACATACTCAAGAAGCTGAGGTGGCGGATCATTTGAGCTCAGGAGTTCAAGGCCAGCCTGGGCAACATAGCAAGACGGTGTCTTAAGGGGAAAAAAGGAGAAGGCAGAAGGGAAAAGCTATACAAATGTGTGCATCTTGGTTTACAACAATTGGAAGCATCCTCTTTGAGCAGCAAGTGTCAGAGCTAGGAGTTACTGAAGCAGGTCTACATACTAAGGTAGCATCCTCCCTGCTAACGTTTACGCATTACCTGGCCTGCCCCTGGGGGCTCTGGCAGGATGCACTTGCTAACCCAGGTAAATACAGTTTCTCTTCGTGGATGGTGGATGCATAGTCTATGCACAGGCACAAAGACCCCTTTAAGAGAAAGCCCCTCACTCTTCTCTCTCCCTTCCTCTCTCTTCTCCTCTCCCCTTCTTCTATTTTCAACCCCATCCGTTTCCTCTTTCTTCCCCGCTTCATAAAACTTTCCACGTGAGTGCCGCCTACATGGTATGAGTGACTTCCCGCCAGGCCCCTTGGCTCCACCCGCCAAGGCTGCCACTGTGCCATTTTAAAAATACAACCCTCCCCATCTAGCAAAAGCTGACAATGAGCACACCAGGAGTGCTCTTCTTGACTTAGAATAAGGAGTGACAGTCAAGCAGGGTTGCTTGCCAACACTGGCATCTTGCCAGCTTGTCCTTACCTTCACACCCTTCTGAAGAATAGGAATTGGGAACGAACTATATGATTTTGAGCTTAACCAAAGCCTAAAGTCAGGGTCTAGCATCATATCTGGACTACTAAATCTGCAAAATAAAAATGTAAATATTAAAAAATTTGTGCAATATCTTCTTAGAGTCAGAACATTTTAATGTTTCTGTGACCTTACAAGTCATTTTAATGCCAAAGATACCACCCACCACAAGGACTTTGACGGTACACAAAGTATATAAGATTCACCAATTTCTATTTCCCTTAAGTTAAAAAAAAAAAAGTCAGAAATACTCAGTACGGAAACTTGGGAAAACTTACAAAACACGACCTATGTGAAAGCCAGGTGTGACAGTGCCTCTTTCCATGTGGGAGGGAGCAGGGGTCATGAGGTCAAGATCAGCCTTGTCTACAGAGCTATCTCAAAAAGCCAGGGTTGGGGTGGGGGAGTTCCAGGTCACACCTCGGACAACTGAAGAGCAAAGTAAGCAACAGTGGGTCCTGGCTGAATCGAATGACTACAGCAGGACAACACCCACACGGACACAGATGTGTGAGGGAATCAATGGACGGGAGAGGAGCCATGCTTTTTATTCTGGTAGCCTGTCGTCACATGATTCTCTTTCTGTGTGAGGTGCTGGGGATAGAAGCAGGTCGTAAAGCTGAGCAGTTAGAAAACTATTTGGCAAATTAGGGAGTAATAATTCAGTCACAAGTTATCACGGGATGCTGAAACTATTGGGGACAGTTTAATACATAAAAGAGGTCTGAAGGCTCCCCTGAGTGGCAGATACTATAATCACAGGATCAAAGTTAGCATCACCAGGAATAATGCAGAGTGACGCTGTACGCCTCTTGGCAAGCTTCACTGCAAAGATCGAGCACATTCCCATCTTCATGCCTGTAGAGAGCCGTCAACCACATATGAGGAAATAGCGTGTAAGCTCAAGTTGAGAACTCTTTTGAGTACGTCCATCTTTTTTTTTTTTAAATAAAATTTTATGTGCATTGGTGTTTTGCTGTTGGTGTTGGGTCCCCTGGAACTGGAGTCACAGACAGCTGTGAGCCACCACGTGGGAGCTGGGAATTGAACCAGGGTCCTCTGGAATAGCAGCCATGCTCTTAACCGCTGAGTCATCTCTCCAGCCCCGAGTACGTCCATCTTTTGACACTCTAGTATGACATTGTTGTCAATGAGATTCATGTTTGAGATTGAGTTACCAAAGGTATGGCCAGAACAACCAACCAATCAACCAACCAACCAGACAAACAAACAAAACCCTAAAACCCACTATAATATTTTAAGTAAGTTTGCTATTTTGTGACAGCATTCATCACTATCCTGGGTGCACATAGCCTGTAGACAGCAGGGTGGACACCACTGAAGGACATTCACAACATATCTGGCTGTGTCTTCAAAGCCATCAGAGATGGAAAGATAAAGACAGACTGAGGAGTTGCGCCATTTTAAGGTAGACTAGAGAGACAGACAATGATGTGCAACAGAAACCACTGTTTTGGGACCTAGACCAAGAGTTCTTACCACAGAAGATCCCTTGAGAAAGCTGACTTACCAGGACAGAGTTCTGCTGATTAGATGGCCGAGCACAGCGAGATACTGAGGTGTCAAGTGACATGTATCTGCAGTTAACTTTCAGACACTCAGAGAAAAGATGTCTATGTAAATTAGGAGCAGTGGTAGGCTAATCATAAGAATGAGAACCAGAAAAGCAGGTGAAGAGGGGGTTGCATTGTCCATGTAATGCAGATCTAAAATTACTTCTAAAATGTTTAAATAACATGGGTAATAAAGTCTCTTGCCATCAAGACTGACAGCTTGAGTTTGATCCCCAGGACACACATGCTTGAAGCAGAGAATTGACTTTAAAATCTGTCTTCTGAGTGCCAATTGTATGCTGTGGGATGCATGTGCTCATGTACACAACACACACACACACACACACACACACACACACACACACACACACACAAGTGCAATAAAAATTTATAGAATAAGCTAAAAATAATGAAAAGCAAAACCACATTAGATACAAAATAAAACAGAAAAATAAAAATAACCTAAATAACCTGTAATTTCGCTAAATGCTTTCCTTTTCTTTTTTTGAGTCTCCTCTTATTTTTAAATAAAAATATAATACTGTACATATTATTTCTAGCTTGGTATTTTTCCTTCTTAGCAACATACTGAGAATGTTTTTATTTACTGCCTAAATTCAGGAATCTTTCAGTTTTTTATAGCCATTTAAAAATGTTATTTTCTTAGACTTTCTCACAATATATTTTGACCACATTCTTTCCTTTCTTCCAATTCCTCCCAGACCCTCCTCACCTCCCTATCCACCCAACTACATGTTCCTCTCTCTCTCTCTCTCTCTCTCTCTCTCTCTCTCTCTCTCAAAAGAAAGAAAGAAAGAAAGAAAGAAAGGAAGAAGGAAGGAAGAAAGAAAGAAAGAGGGCCGGGCGTTGGTGGCGCACGCCTTTAATCCCAGCACTCGGAGCAGACCAGGCGGATCTCTGTGAGTTCGAGGCCAGCCTGGGCTACCAAGTGAGCTCCAGGAAAGGCGCAAAGCTGCACAGAGAAACCCTGTCTCGAAAAACCAAAAAAAAAAAAAAAAAAAAAAAAGAAAGAAAGAAGCCAAACCAAACCAAGAGCAAAACACAACATGGTGTCCAATTGATGCTGGCCAGCTCTCTTGAGAAGACTCTTCTCTGCTACTGGACACCCGCCTGCAGCTTACGGCGCTCTGAACACCTGCAGTGTTTATCTGGGTGTGCAATGTCCCCAGTGCCTGGAATAGTAGCGACAAAGAGCAGATGCCCTGCATGTGTTTTAAATGAATAATGCAAGATGTGGCACATAGTCCGCATCTGTTAAAGTCATATTACTAATTAATCTTTGCCTTCTGGGTGATTCCATAAGTGTGATTTTTTTCCCCCAATAGTTTTTAAACTGCTAAAAGACCAACAGTCTCAGAATAGCACAAACTGTATTAGGAGAGGCTTTAGAAATCTAAGTTGAGCAGTTAGAATTTAACTGAAGTCTCCTTTCAGATACTCAAAGCATAAGAATGACAACATTGGATCTTCACACCCTTGCCCAACGTGACCGGCCATACAGACTAGGAAGACAGTAAAAGACAATGGGAGGGAAAACCTGTGGAACGGAATTGGCCAAAATGTTTCTAATTTCTCACATTGCTGACTCTTCCCTCATTGTTAGGACAATCAAGTTTCAAAATGCAGCAAACAAGAAGGCTGAGCCTCTGGAACTCATCACACCAGTGCTGTGGGGAGCAGAGCCATGAGGGGCTCCAGCTGGGGAGGCTGGAGCAGGGGAAAGACGGGCCTAGAGGAGAACACTGAGAGCTGGACCTGAGGTCCTGTGCTTTGCTGTTTGGAGTCATGGAAAATATTAAGAATCATGTCATAGAGTATTCCTGAGCAAATGCTAAATAAGATGGAAAATAACCATCTCAACAGTTGTTTAAAGGAAAAAAAGAAAAGCCAGTGTGCTCTCAGGACAGTGTTGAGGGCAGCGGCGTGTTCTCCAGTGGCCCAATACATTGCTTTAGGGTTGCCACTCACAGTATACATTTGTTGTGGAATATTATCTTAAGATGTGGAACATTTGTTTATGCTGTGTAACATTTGTTTAATGATGCAAAGATGTGTTGCATTCTTTTATGTTGCATTTGTTTAACTCCGTGAAGCTGTGTTACTTTTCCTGTCTAAAACATCTCATGGTCTAAATAAAGAGCTGACCAGCCAATAGTGAGGCAGGAGAAAGGATGGGTGGGGCAGAGAGAGTAAATAGGAGGAGAAATCTGGGCAGAAAAGAAGAAAGGGCAAGAGAACAAGGACAGGAACAAGAAAAGAAGAGAGAGAACACCAGGGGCCAGCCACACAGCCACCCAACCACTCAGCCACACAGCCACACCGCCAGCCACGGAGTAAGAGTGAAAGTAAGATATGCAGAAGTAAGAAAAGGAAAAAAAAAAAAAAGCCCAGAGGCGAAAGGTTAAGAAAAGCTAGCTAGAAATAAGCCAAGCTAAGGCCAGACATTCATAAGAAGAAAAAAATCTCCTGTGTGATTCATTTAGGAGCTGAGTGGCAGGCCCCCAAAGAGCAAAGAGCCAAATAGTTAAAAAAAAAAACCACCACCACCATTTCGGCGTTCCAACATGGGGCCCCAGGAAGCTGAACAACAGGCATGGTCCTTTGCAGTGCGACTTCACAGTGCAGGTAATTAATTCACTCGCAGACAGACGAGCAGAACTTACGACTCTATGATAGCGCAGAGTCTTGGCATGAAGGAGGCTGCGAGGTGGCAGTTCTGGAGGAAGACCCACTGATGCTTGCTGTCCAGCGCCTTAAAAATGAGCTCCTCCGCTTTGGCTGCCTGGCCTCGGCCCAGGGAAATCATGGTCACCTGCGGGGTCGTCCCTTTTAACTCTTGTGCAAATCTCAGGAGGATATTGTTGAGGTCAATCCCTGCGACAACATGGAGAGGAACCTTAAACTCACTTAGTTCCCTCAGCAGATGCAATCCTGCACTTACTGAGGGGTGATGAGAGACGATAGAGCCACAAGAGAATGACTGGGATTTGGGAATTAAAGCCTCCAGTTCAAAGTTTGTCTTTGAAGTCCGCCACTTGCTGGCCTGTGATACAGCTTCCCCAAATCTGGGAATGGCAGCTGCTCATGAGCTGAGGCACGACTGACTGGCATGCCTGTATCTACTTGTCCCGTCATCCTCTGGTGATGGATGCAATAACTGCTCACGATAGTCTCTAACCCAGCTGACATGGTTTTTAAACATGATGAAAATAGGCATGGGCATGGAGACTTGGTGCTCAGGTTTCGGCAGCAAAGGTGCGTTAAGAAAGTGTGTTGTCAAACCTTAGTTATCTCCTACAGAGAGGTGTGTGTCTCCTTCAGGCTGGACTGCCGTTGACAGGAGGGGGTGGCCGGCTGCCTGCTGCCGGGCCGGGGAAGGGCAGCACCTTTGCGGCGTCAGGCTCATAGCCTGGTGCACCACCGTCTGATGAGAAGACCCTCGGTGCGAGGGGGTGCCCTGGACAAAGCCTCTGCCTGTGGAGTCCAAGTGGGGGCGCTATCCTTAGGACCCACAGAGCAGAGGTAAGTGACAGAGGTGGGAAGTGGGGGGTTAGAAGGACAGCCTACTTCCGACAGTCACCTTGTGCTTCTTTAAAAATAGGAACTAGAGAAACAGTTTACTCTGAGAAAATACGAATGACCACGGCTTGGGAACTGATCGATGTGACCCTGATAAACTTGCCCCACCACAGACATTTTAACGATCACTGTTAATGGAAACAGCTAGCAAATTTAAGGAGTGACCCCAACTCTTTTTAATGTGTGTGAAGATATTTTCTACAAGATAATTAGCTCAAATACCTTTTTTTCATCTTGATTCTTTTATATTTTTAGAAAGATTCATCCTTCATGTAGTTTAAAGTTTAAATCCCCTTTTCCAAGATGTTAGAAGGATGTGAAGCTTTTAAACAGGATAACTGGACACAGAACCTATTTCCCCACATCCTTTTTTTTGGGTGGTGGTAGTGGTATTTTTCCAGATAGGGTCATGTAGCACAGGCTAGCCTAAAAAGATTCAAAGCTGAGGAGGACCTTGAATTTATGATCCTCTCATCCCCACTGAGTGAGAGCAGGGATTATAGGTGTGAGGCGCCCCCCTCTGTTCCCGTGGTGCTGGGAGTTGCCCTGCCGCTCCCCTGTTCAGAAGCTCACCGTAGGAGTGAATAAGGATCAGCGGCGTTTGAGCGGTGGACTCTTTATATGATTCTTTCAGATTGACTGTAGTCTCATGGATATATTCACTTCCCATTTTTTCAGTTATAAACTTTCTTATTGAATTCTCTAAACGTTCTGGCCGAAGAATTTTAATCTGAAAAATAAAACAGAAGACAAGGTAAATTTAAAATCCACTCAGGGGACTATTCCCGGTGGTAAAAATGAAATCAAAGTAAGCGTCTGGCTCTAGCCAGAGTTTCCTGATGTGCTGTTGGGGAGGTTTGAACGAGAGGGGGGTTTCCTCCTGACCACAGGTTGGTGTGGTGGTCGGAAAGAAAATGGCCCCCAAAGGGGGTGGCACTATTAGGAGGTGTGGCCTTGTTGGAGGAAGTGTGTTACTGTGGGGGTGGGCTTTGAGGTCTCCTATGCTCAAGATACCACTCAGTGTCTCAGACCACTTCCTGTTGTCTGCCAATCAAAATGTAGAACTCGCAGCTCCTTCTCCAGCACCATGTCTGCCTGCATGCTGCCAGGTCCCACCATGATAATGATGGATTAAACCTTTGAACTGTAAGCCCGCCCCAATTATAATGTTTTCCTTTATAAGAGTTGCCGTGGTCATGGTGTCTCTTCACAGCAATAGAACCCTGACTAAGACAGTTGGTTCCCCTCTGCCCAGCTACCTTGTATTCCTACAAAGCTCTTCTACACTCAGTGAGGGAGCTTGGTTTGGCTGCCCAGGTGTACACTGCGCTCCCTGGCCCTGCAAAAGGACACTTTTCCCGGGTTCTTCCTGCTGTGCCATCCATGTCTAGAGCAAGAAAAACCCATATAGTTTGGGGTTGGAAGATACAAGATAACCCAACTGGAAGACCATTAATCCTACCATTCATAAGACAAAAAAAAGGCACAGTCTAAGCTTAAGTGGGACAGAATACAGGTCTGGGGAGAGCTGTGGGCATGTGAACCACGTTGGGCACACATATAGTACATGTATAATGGGCACAGAACTTCCCAGTGAAGACTGCCTTATAGGCAAACCACTTACATGGTACATTTTTACATCATGATTATAAAATATGTTCTGAGAAAGTTCAGCATTCATGCATGGAAGGCAGATCTGAAACTGTCTGAGAATGGGAAAGGCAGGTCTGTTACTCTAGAGAGCCCTGACTAATACACCTCTCTTTCTGTCTACTGACCATGGACTGAGAAACCTCTGAAACTGAGCACAGATGAGCCTTATAAGTTGATTATCTTAGGCATTTTGCTACCTTAACAAACTTGACTAATATACAGCTAGTCCCACCCCGAACCTCCCCAACCCCAAGCCAGGTTCTAAAGCAGCTGAGAAATGGGAGCTGTGTAACATGCTGCCTCTGTAAGTGCCACTTTGGTGGATGTGATTTAGCTGGGAGTCAGCCATGTGGCTTCTGGACATTGAACCAGGGATCAGACACATTACCTATCATATCCTGATTGGGCCTCTGTTGCCTTCTCCCTAAAGGACTGGGTCTGTTCTTGTAATTTTAGCATGGAGGGGGAGGAGGGCAGAAAGTAACCCGTAGAAAGGGTAGATCTCAAAAGAACAGGGAGACAATTGTGGCACTGGGCAGCTCAGTTCGTCCCTCAGGGTTTCGTCTTGTCTATAAAGGATGGATGGCAGCGAAGCCACCACATGACAAACCATTAGGGTGGGATGCTGGTGCCTCCCTCTACACTAAGGCTCAGGAAATCATAGCTTGCAGAAGTCAGCATACTGTGCTTATAAAATTTAAATTGTGAGGGGTTCAAGCTACCCATAAGCTTACTTGAAATATTTAGAATTGTAATCTTTTGTCTTAACAAATCTTACCAAGATAAGTCTTTGAAATGGAGTGAGTTTTTCCCAAGGAAAATTAATAGGTGTCAACATTTCATCATTTTCATTCAGAAGTTCAGCTAGATACCATCAAGAGGAAGAGACTGGGATTAATAACCAGACAGCTGTGCCACTAAATGATGTTACTATACGAACTTAAGTTATAAAATTATGAAAAGAAACATGGTTGGCTAAATAAGTAAGTACTCTTCCTAGGTCTTGGGACATCACCATCCTTCATCATGAAGCAGACATAGGCCCAAATGATGTGGGTGGGTAGGGATGTGACAGGGTGGATGAGGCTAGGGATGTAGTGATGGCGCTACAAGGCAGAAGGAAAATGAGAAGCCAAGGACGCAGCCAGGCCCTCAGTGCCTGCCCTCTCAGGAGAGTTTCAGCGTATAAACGAGAGATTTCTATTTACAACAGCTAAAACTGATGGAGAGATGAGACCCACAGGAGCTCAAAGAGGATTACCACAATGTTGGCAACTTCACAGTTATTTGTTTTGTGCTGACTCCTGTCTCCATGGTGATGGGGTCTGGCTGGTGAAGTGGGAAGCCCCCAGGCCTTGTCTCCAGCCACACTTGTTGTTCCTAAGTACATTGCTTCCCTGGCATTTCCCCAATGTCTAACTTTACACACAACTGGGATTATAAAAAAGTGTTTTTTAAATGTGCTAATATTTTGATTTTTAAAAATCCCATGGTGTGGGTAAGTTCAATCACAAGTGATAAATTTGGAGTTGTTTGCAAAATAAAAGGATCCTCACTTTACATGAAGGGTTAACTGAGAGTTCCTTTACACAAAAATTATTGACTTTTGTCTTATATTAAAATATCATAGGAGCCGGGCGGTGGTGGCGCACGCCTTTAATCCCAGCACTCGGGAGGCAGAGGCAGGAGGATCTGTGTGAGTTCGAGGCCAGCCTGGGCTACCAAGTGAGTTCCAGGAAAGGCGCAAAGCTACACAGAGAAACCCTGTCTTGAAAAACCAATATATATATATATCATAGGAATTTCAGAGAGATTAGTGATAAATGCAAAGACAAAACAAAACAACAACAAAAAACAAAAAACCCCAACAGCAATCCATGAACAGAACTGTGTGGGTGAGGGGCCTTCTTCATTAGAAGTGTCTGAAAAACAAGGAGGTGGAAAAATAGATATAATTGACACCATAAACAGACAGCTTACTACCTGTATGGTACAGATTATATCAACCAATAAATAATGAATGGATTTAGAAAAAAATATACAAAATATATTATCTACATTAATAGTATTCTTATAAACAATCAAAAAGGAGATAAGCAATTCATTTTAGAAAGGAGTAAAGTATATGTATGAATAGACAAATAAAATCACCAATAATCCTTAAAAAGTTACTTGCTAATATGGCAATTAAAATGGAAGTATTTTGAACTTTTCAGGTTGGTACAACTCAAAAAAGATCAAGCCTTCTTTTAGAAAATGTGCAGGTGGGCTGGAGAGATGTCCGGTGGTTCAGCACACACACTGCTCTTCCAGAAGACCCAAGTTTGAATCCCAGCACCCACATCAGGTGACTCATAAGCACCTACTAACTTGAGCTCCAGGGGCATAGGATACCTATGGCCTCTGTGGGCACCTGCACTTACGTGCACATGCCTTCACACTTAATTAAAGGTAATAAAAAATTTCAAGAAGACTGGGCATACACACTGCTGGTGAAAATACATAATTTAGATTTTTAAAGAAATCATCCTGGCAGGGACTTCTCACATGAAAGGTGTCTCCTTCGGACCAGCATTTCTACTTCTGGGATTCTCTTTCCGACAGAAGGGAAGTAGGTATGAGAATATTTATACTATTGGACTACATTATTGTCCATTATTACAAAACTCTGCAAGCAAAAATGGAGAACAATGTGGCAGCAAACAGACTAGACTGTGTCCCAAGTGGGGGTATCATAGTCAAAAGGGTGAGAAAGAGGGGGTGCAGAGCTCAAAGCAGGAATAGAAGAGGAGAAAATATGACAAGATGACAGCCCTTAAAAGATCTGTTTGTGCTGGGCGGTGGTGGCGCACACTTTTAATCCCAGCACTCAGGAGACAGAGGCAGGCAGATCTCTGAGTCTGAGGCCAGCATGGTCTACAGAGTAAGTTCCAGACAGTCGGGGCTACACAGAGAAACCCTGTCTTGAAAAACACAAACAAGCAGATCCGTTTCCTGTGCAGTTCTTCCCTGGGCTTGTTACGTTTTTCATGGGTATGTTTTTCTTTCTTTTTGTGGTCCCGGGGATTGAGTGCAGGGGCCTTGCCCTGCTGGACAAGTGCTCTCCCACTGGTGTATGTCCAGCTCCTGTGTAACTTTTAGACCATGTCTGTTACATAAAATTAGGATCTATGAAGGCTCTCTGAGATGCAAGGCTCAGAACCAGAGTGCTGTAATGATATGCTGATATATTTAATGTTCCCAAAGTTCGGAACTCACACCAGTTTCTTACCTTTAACAGTGAAATTCATACAAACCACTTCCTTATTGTGAGGATCGTGTTGACTCGATCATGCCACACGGAACATATCAATGCTCTTCATTTCTATTTGTTATGATCTACCTCTCCCCCCACCCCCTTTTTTTCTTTTTTGTTTTTTAAGACAAGGTGTCTCTGTGTAGCCCTGGCTGTCCTACAGCCCAGACTGGCCTTGAGTTCAAGCGATCTGCCAGCTGTTGCCTCCAAGGGCTAGGCATGCCTCTCGTGACCCACCTTTACACACTGACGATCTACACATGCACGCACACACACACACACACACACACACACACACACACACACACACATCTGCCAGGTGTAGGTTAGAGCGCGAAGGTCCATACCCTCCTCTGGTGATCTGGGGCTTTCCTGAAGTGAAGCCCCATGTGAGGAGAACGGGCTGCCCAGGAAAGAGTACACGGCCTTGGTGTCCCTAAAGGCGTTCCACTGCCACTTGTTGGACAGGAGCGACTTGCAGAGGAGGCAGAAGGGCTCCAGCTGGCTGCTGACATACTGGCACTGCTTCCACCTCAGGTCCGGAACCCACTGCAGATGCTCCTTTCTGCGGATTTCAAATATACCTGACGGAGGAGGGAGAAGGGTCGCAGGAAATCCTTCACCTGGGGACTCGCTACGGAGGGCTAACTAACAAGTACTGGTTGTTGAGTAAAGAACCACTTCATATAAAGTCAACCAGAGGGGCTGGGGACGTCTCATCCAGACCACCACAGACAGGCAACAGTAAGGGAAGACACATCAGGCAGGAAGGGGCCCGGGGGCATTATGATCAGTGTGTGTGTCCCTATCCACTACCGCTAGACAGTCGGCTTTACCTCAGGACCACCATCATCTTACTAGTTGTGATTTATTTAGGCATTCACTCACTCAGTAATGACTTAGGAGGATCATGAGTTCTAAGCTAGCCTGGCTATACGGTGAAATGTTTTCTCACAGCCAGACAAAGAAAGAACATGCTGACTGCATGTTCACACATTTGTGACTCTGACATGGAATTTGACCTCAATCACAGAAGTAAACCTTGAAATCTTTTAGTATTTTACAAGGAAACATATTTCAGTGTTTTTTTTTTTTTTTTTTTTTTTTTTTTTTTTTTTTTTTTTTTTTTAAAACCATATCCAGAGAAATTATTTTTACTTACTATTCAGTCTAGGCTTGGATAGTATATTTTTAATATTTATCAAAATGCCAGAATACAAAAAGATGTTCCATTCTTCTTCTGGTAGAAATCCTATGTCATCAGCCATCAGAGCGTCACTGGAATTCTCTCTCATGATGGAGACACAAAGCCAGAAGGAGAAGCAGAGTTTATGCTCATTAAACAGAGCTGCAGAGACCACCTAGAGAAACCACAACCCTTACTTGAGTCCGAGAGGTAGTGTTGGAAAAACTCACAGTAAAAGGATGGCTTACCCTAAACACGTTTCTTGTCAGCACATCTGTTGCGTTCTTAGTATGCTCTGCTAAGGTATTCCTCTCATTTTTCAGATTCTGTTGGCTTAAGACACTTAAAGAAATCTCACTGGCTTTTTCCAGAGATGTTTCGTCCATTTTCCAATCATGCTTTTGTTCTTTGGTTTTGGAAACTGTAGAGAAAACAAAAACTTGCCGGAACCACTCCAGGGAGAACTGGTACATATACTCCACCTGGGTGAGACTGGCCACCACGAAGTAGAGCAGGGCGCCCCGGGTGGCTATGGGGAGGTAGTTCTTGCGAGTTGCTTGAATTTCACGTTCTGCCTTTTCTGTTTCTTGGATACGTTTGGAAATTTCATTTGAAGTCATTTTGGATTTTGTTAGGTTTTCTACAATTTCTTCATCATCTAACACACTTCCTAAAAACGAACAAAGTGTGAATTTAAACAAAACCCGTTGAAATGGCAAGTAGCTGTTTCCCACTCTGGGCACTGTGAGAGTTTTCTCTGCGAGCCTTTTGCCAGGCTCATATCCGGATTTTTAGTAAATGTTAGCAGCTAAAACGATCTCATCCTCTAATAAGACAAAAATCTGGTAGGGCATAGATATCAAAGGCATAATAGGGGCAGGTATTTCTCTGATGAACATTGAATTATTTTCATTTGTTTCATATGAGTGGTTCACAGAACGAAGTGCCCTTTATGGACACTGCATAGTTCCTAGAAGTACTTCAAATTTGTCAAATTCTGTTTTTTTTAAAATTTTTATTTCATTTTTTCTCTTATTAAAAATAGTTTTTTTTTTCATATAATATATCCAGATTATGGTACCCCCTCCCTCCACGCCTCCCAGATCCTCGCCACCTCCCCTCCCGCCTGGATAGATGCCCCTCTCTGTCTCTCACTAGAAAGCAAATTGCCTTCTAAGGGATAATAATAAAATAAAATATAAGCACGCCACAACACACAGAAGGAAAGAGCCCTCGGAAAGGCACAATAAACAGGTAAAGCCACAGCGACATGCTCACTTGCACACTCAGAAATCCCATCAAAAGCACAAAACTAGAAGCCATAATACATTTGCAAAGGGTCCGCAGGGTGAAAAAAAAAGACAAAAGAAAAGGCCCTGGCGTGACGTCAGGAGACAAAGCTGCAGCCGTGCTTTCTACTATTGAGAGGGTTTTGTTTTTAAGTTTTAAAGATTTATTTTTATCTTACATGCATGAATTTGCTGCCTGCACGTCTGTCTGTGTACCACATGGGACACCAGATCCCTTGGAAATGAAGTTACAGATGGTCGCGAACCGCCATGTGAATGTTGGGACCCAAACCCAGGTCCTCTGAAGAGCAGCCAGGGCTTTCTTTCACTTTGGAGCCGACTCTCCAGCCTTCTAGTTTTTAAGCTTATTTCAGTGAAGTTTTTGGTAACACCAGGCTTTTTTTACTCCAGGGCATGAACCCTTAGACAAACAGTAATTAATAACATGAATATTAAAAGTAAATATACCTGGATGTGGTGGTACCAGACTCTAATCCCAGCACTCAGGAGGCTAAGGCCTCCTCAAGGCCAGCCTGGGCTACTTAGAAAGACCCTTCTTTTAAAAAGTCAACCAAAAAAGTCAATAGAAGCCAGAACCTGTCTGTGGAGTTCAGGGTTAGGCAAACGTGTACAGTGCTCACTGGATATTTATATTTAAAAAGACAAGAAATAAGTGCAATAAGTTTATAGAGCATTTCTATATGTAACCTTGAGAACTAATGTAGTTGAGAAACATATTATGTCTCCTAAAGAGACACAAATTAAAACACAGAGACAGTTTAGAGTCAGATAAACTGTGTTTTGTCCCAGTTGACTTAGGTGTGGTTATATCAGTGTAAGCCAGGAAGAAGTTGACATCAACTTATGTTTTATTGCTACAAAAATATTCTTAGATATTCTTCCAACAAGAGGAAAACAATTTTGACTTCTTTGCTAATAAATACCACATTTTAATGTGATATTTAAGAGTCACATGATTATTTCTCTGTAAAAAGTCCTTTAGGATCAACACACTTGGTGACCCTAAGCACCTCCCCCACGGCCAGAGATCTGCTTAAAATTTTTGGTGCAGTGTTTGGTGGTCGAATGTGTATAGAAAGAACTAAGCAAACATGGATGCCGAGGAACATCAAAATTCACAATGTGAAATTTGGACATGGGTGGGTGGGGACTCACCCGTCCCAACTGGTTATCTGGTAGTAATGGAGGCTTGGCATTTTGGGTACCAATTCAGAAAATAACCTCATGGTTTCTTCTTCGGACATTTGCTTTATTTTGTTTGTTGATCATACTCAGTATTTTTCCTCACCTTCTGTTTTCTGCAGTATGGTCAATGTTTTATCTTCCAGTTCCTCCAGAGTTACAGCATCATGAGAAATACTCTCTAATAACTGGGCTCGTTGATTTTCTAAATGAGGAACTTCATGACTTACTACTGTAGATAAGAGCTGATCTTGCAACCTTGGAATGTTACCGTGAAGTTGATAATCGTAACAAAGTTATAAACTGATGGAGAAAAGTGGGGGTTGTCTAGTCCTGTGGATAAGTACAATCTAAAAATAAGAGAGACACCAGTTATTCAAAGAACTTACAGAAGAATAAGATGAAACCAAATGTTTAAATAATATAAAATATATCGTTCTGGAAGTGAAAAGATTCATTTTTAGTGTTAGTCAGTTTTGTACTCAATGCATGATCTTCATTTATACTATGTGAACAAGTCTGTGTTTATACTTAAAAACAGTCATAAATTATATCCTTACTAGATTTAAGCATAAGGTCAGGGTAAACACAAATGGTCATAGAGTTTGGATGTCACCAGATCATTGTAAAGAATGGTTTCTGTGGCTGCAGTTGTAAGGCAATGGGGGATTGGGGCTGAGGTGGCAGCTCCTTTGGAGCCCCTGGACTTTCTGGCTGAAGGACAGCCTGGGCGCAGGGGAGGGAAGGGCAGGAAGGACGGTGGTGGTTTTAGAGCAGGTAGTGAGACGGAATGAGATTCTAGGTCTTGTTCTGTTTTTATAGCAACTAAGAAGAGCAGGGGCATGTCCACTCCACTTTTAAAAGGGGAGGCTGAGGCATGGCCAGAGAGAGTGGAGATCTGTCCCCAAGTCTGTCTTTTAAAGCATCACCCCCCTCCCTACCCTCTGGAAGACATCCATTCTGGAGATCAGTTGGCCACAGTTACCTATGACTCCCATGGCTCTGCCCACAAAGAGACAAGGCTCTCACACAGCCCCAAAGGCTTCCTCAGGAACTGTGTTTCTGTGGTCATCAAATGTCACCACAACATAGTTCTTCGAGAAGCTGCCTGGAGGAAGGAGGTGGCTTCCTGCTGGAGCCTCAGATGCTGAGCAGTAGAGAAGCCAGCCAGGCAGTTTAGGGACAGGGACCTCACAAATGACTAGTTCTGATTCCTGTCCTTGGTCAGAAGCCAGAACATGGCATGTGTTTAGGGCACTGGCTACTGTTCTGGCTCCTTGCTATCTCTCTCGAAGCTACTGAGACACATGAACCCCTGTGATGAGTTGAGTGTGTGACCTACATGAGACCCTGCAGAAGGATCCTTGACCATGACACAACTTTGTGACCTGCTTTTGCTATATGGAACTCTGGGACCTGTCTCTTATGTCTCCCCCAGGGACGCAGGATAAATTCCTCTCCAAGAATCACCCTTGCTGTTTCCCACAGAATGTAGTGTTTCAGTTCAAGAGACAAAGGACCTCCAGTTCCACTAGCCCCAGTGCCTTGGTGGATGTTGGCTGTCTAGGAGCCCGGTCCTCCATGGTGCTCATCTGAGGCAAAGAAGTCTCTGTTGTTAAGGATTCCAATTGTCCCTCCTAGTACTTCTACCTCCCTGGGCAAAATCTCTTTTTGTTCTGAATACTAAATATAAATGTGAGTGTGAGTGTGAGTGTGATTGTGTGTGTGTGTGTGTGTGTGTGTGTGTGTGTGTGTGTCTAAGCTAAAGGTTGACTTCAAGTATTTTCCCCAAATGCTCTCCACCTTATTTCCTGAGACAGACTCTCTCAGTTGGCAAGGATGACTGGTCACTGAACTCTAGGGACTGGCCTGCCTCTGCCTTCCCCAAGCTAAGACTGTACATGCATGTCACCCTTTACACACGTGTCTTCTGGACCTGGATGCTCATGCTTCACAGCAAACACTGGCCAAGCCTGGATTTTTGCTTTTTAAAGTGGCCAAAGCTTATCGTGCCTGTGTTGGTGTTGGTCAAGGGGATCAAATCAAACTCCTCGGGACTAAGCAGGCCAGGCTTCCAGCTTGTTGACTTCCTGCTCAGCCCTGGTCACAGTCCCCATCACATACAGCCTGACAACACCGATAACACCCACTCTCTGAACGTGGGTGACAGCCATAAACCACAAAACCCAAAGGAATGTTGATGATACAACCACCCTTTCCCTCAGGATCACACTCCTCAGGATGGGTGCATAGGCCTTCAATGTTCCTTATCTTAAAAAATAAAACATAGGACTGGATTTGATTATGAGAAGCATTACCTGAACCTTTCATCATAGTCAATCTCAGAATCATCAATTCTGATGTAATAGTGCCCTCTTTTCTGGTAAATGTCTTTCTTTAGAATTGCCTTCAAGCTGGAGGGATTGCTTCAGGCACATTCTGAAAAAGTCCAACAGATGCAAAAAAAAAAAAAATGTCTTAGATAAATCAGTTGAAAAGACAGATGATTGATACCATAAGAGAACTAAACTATGTGCATGTGTGCACATATATAGTACATGCATGCAAATGTAATTATGTATACATTTGTTTGACAAAGATCCTGAACACTTACAACTTCTACATTTATGTTCATTGCATATAACAAGGGGTGCAATAGAAAGAAGAAATTAGGCTCCATCGTCCAAATACCTGCAAGAGGACGCAGCCCCCTGCTTGCATGGCATTTTCGATTGTTTGGCGGTGACGGCTGTCTTCAGCGGAAATCTCCTGTAGCCGGGGCCCTTCCATCTGGCGGATCCAGTGGAGGGCTTGCTTGTGGGGGTCAATCACCAGTGGCCACTGCTGAGTACTTTTTATCAAGATGGCGTTTTCTGCTGAGTGCTGACCGAGGGGCAGGCCTTGATTATGCCACCGGCTGATCTGGAATGGAGACACTGGTATTTTTTTTACTATTTCAGAAACTTCTGCACAGGCTCAGGTCCTGTGAAGGGTCATGAAGGACCCTAAACAATCATTGCTCTTAGACAAATCATCCTTAAAAAGATCAAGGGAGCAAACAATAAAACAAGTTGGATTTCTGTTATGGTGAGTAATTTAACACTGTGGAAAAGAAAATAAACATAAAGTCAGGGACCTGTTTCCAGGACTCTCAGGCTCTCTACCTATAGGAAATACACAATCACGTGGAGCTATGAAAACCCATGTAGTGATTCTATTTCTCACTCATCATCTATCAAGCACATGTACTCATTAACTCATTAAATTTCTACAAACACTCTAACTTTTCAGATGAAGAAGCTGAGGAAGTCCAGGGATGTGCCCACGGCCACACTCTCAGAACGAGATGCACATCCAGGACTCGGCTCAGGGGCTAACTCTGCCTTGATGAGCCTCCCACTCTGCATGGCCTCATCTCGCCTCGCACTTCTGTTTTCCTCTAAAGTCAGAACCGGGCTGGCTGCCTTGGGGCGAACCTGATCCCCTTGAACCACATCAGCAGCTTTTGCCTGAAGTTGCGTTTTAGGAGCACAAGGCCCCTTGAGGCCTTAGTGTTATCAAGCTGAAAGCTCAGCTGGCTGGAGCCTGCCCTCCCTCCGCTCCAGTGTAGATCAGGCCTCTCCTCAATGGTGCAGGTTTCCTCAACAGCTGCAGCCTCCTCTGCAGTGCCTTGGCCGTGATGCCGAGCTTACGAGTGTGCCCTTCTCTCCACCACTTTTCAGATTCGTGTTCGGCAAGTTCTAGGGACACGGGCAGAAGGCAGTCAGCTCCTTTGCCAAACTATCACAGGGGTGGCATCCATCTTAACTGTCATTCAAGTCCTCAGTCCCCCCGAAGCCACGCTGGTCTCAGCATTACTGACTGCCTGTTACCTACTAGAATGGACCATTAATCTCTGTTTATAGCATTCAGCCGCTTTTCTAGTCCAAAGTCCAAAATTCTTCAACATGCCTATAAAAAAGAACACAGTCAGGTTCTTCACAGCAACTTCCTACTCTATGGCACCAACTTCTGTATTAGTTACTTTTCTTCTGCTGTGACAAAACACCTTGACCAAGGTGACTTATGGGAGGAAGAGCTTAGGCGAACTTCAGGAATCCTTCATGGCAGGGGCGTGACAGCAAACAGGAGGCGCAGAAGCTGGAGCAGGAAGTGGAGTGCTCGTCTCCTCAAATACAAGCTTGAGGCATAGAGAGCAAATTGGAAGTGGGCAAAGCCTTTTACCCTCAAAGCATGCCTCCAGTGGCAGACTTCCTCCAGCAAGGCTGCATACCCCACAACATTTCTCCAAAAAGTGCCACCCAACTGGGGACCTAGTGTTTAAATATATGAGCGTATGGAGGAGAGCTCGTTCAAGCCACTCCAGTAGGTTTATCTCTTTTCTCTATATTTTTTAATTTTTAAAATGTTTGCTTAACTAGGCTGAGCTCAGAGAATCCTGAAGACAGGGAGGAAGGACTGTATGAGCCAAGGGGGCAAGGCCATCACAAGGGAACCCACAGAAACAACTAACCTGGGCTTATAGAAGCTCACAGATACTGGGCTGACAACCAGGGAGCCACATGGGACTGACCTAGGCCCTCTATATATGTGTGACAGTTGTGTAGCTTGGTCCCCTTGTGGGTCTCCTAACAGTGGGAGCAGGCCTGTCCCTAACTCTTTGGCTAGCTTTTAGGAACCTATTCTTCATACCGAATTGCCTTGCCCAGCCTTAATACAAGGGGAGGAGCTTAGTTCTACCTCAACTTGACATGCCATGCTTTGTTGACACCCATGGGAGGCCTGCTCCTTTCTGAACAGAAACAGAGGAGTGGATTAGGTGTAGGGAGGGGTGGTTGGGGGAGGTAATGTGAGGAGAGGAGGGAGGGGAAACTGATGTCAGGATGTAAAATAAATGAATGAATTAAAAATGTTTGCTTAATATTTAAAGTCATGTTATCAATAAACAAATTTAGAATTATTAATATAGTTCTGGAGAACTAAACCCATTATTAGTGCAAAGTAAGCTTTGATAATTTAGTAGTCCCTTCTGGGCCACTGAGACAGTTTCATCTATTTGTAATCTGTGGTATATTTTCTCCTTTTTAAAAAATTCCAAATCTTAATGTTTTAGACGTGTTCTTTCTAAATAACATGTGGTTTCTGTTTTGTGCTTTGGCGTAAACTATTATGTGCTCTTGTGATTTTAGACTTTTAAAAACTGGAGCATTTAGTCCATATACATCTAATGCAATCAGTGATGTGATTAGATGTGGTTAGATGGTCATTCATTATGAAGTGGAGAGGATGGTATTTCCTTCTGACCTTATAGGTTGTAAGGTCTATTTAAGTAGCGTTATCACTGAAGAAACTGATCTAAAATGATGAGGATTAAATAGTAGTAGGGATTTCTCTTTTCCAATCTTTTGAATACTCACAAAGGACCTATATAAATAGACAATAGATATCTATTGGTAAATATAAGTCTGTGCTTTTGGCTATGGCTAAGAATGCACCCATGGTTCAATAACTGCACTAATTTTATTACTAAAAGAAGTTTTAGAGAGAGAAACTGGCTAGATTCATTACAGCAGGGGGGTAGGATTACAATAGGAAAAAAGAACATTTTGTGGATTTATTAGAGAAAGAGAAACAGGACCAATATAGCAAATTGAGGCATTAGATCTGTGAGTTAAAAAAGAAAGAATAAAAGGCTGAAAAACTTCAATGTTTTCATTTGTCACAATAGTTTAGGAAAAACATCCATGCCCAACACACCCTCCCCCAATCCAACCACCAACAAAAGCCACTTAATTGGATAACGGACTTCTGTTACTACCTCGTTTTTTTCCGCCATCACTTCCATTAAGGAGAATTTGGACGACAGGGGAATTCTGAACTTAGTGCAGAAGTCCTCCCACTTCTCGATCACCAGCTGGCGGAATTCCGGCGTTAAGACTCCGCCGTAGACAATGCATGCGGACGAAAGAAGTATGTCACCACAGATGCCTTTCAGCTTGTTGTCTATTTCATTGATTGTTTCTTGCCATCGAATCTAAACGTTAAGATAGAAATCAGTTTATTGAATTGATAATTATTTATGAAATATTTATGTGTGTGGTAGATATTTGTGCGCGCATGTGTGGACATGCACACACCGGATGTCTTCCTCTAGTCTTCTCCATCTTATTTGACTTTTTTGGTGTGTGTGTGTGTGTGCATGTGTGTATGTGTGTGAGCATACACCATGTGTGCATGCGCAGGTCTGCGGTGAAGGGCAGAGGGCCACCTCAGGTGTCTGGCTCTATCCCTATCATACTCCCTCGAGACAGGCTCTCTCACTGAACTTGGTTAGATTGGCAGCCCGGAAAACCTCAGCAATCCTACTGTCTCTGTCCCTCACAGTGCTGGGGCTACAGCCATGCCCAGCTTTTTACGTGGTTGTTGGGGATCTGAACTTAGATTCCCATGCTTGCACAGCAGTGTTCTTACCCACTAAGCAATCTCCCTAGCCTACTCCTAGTTATTTATTTACTTATTTATCTGTTGGAGACAAGGTCTCTCACTGAACCTGGAACTCATCAACTTGGGCCATACTAGCTGGCCAGCAAGTCCCAGACCTGCCTGTTTCTTCCCTCCAGCCCTGGGGTCCAGATGTACTTTTCATGGGTGCTGGGGATCTAAACTCAGTTGCTCATATTTGTGTAGTAAGCACTTTAATGGAATCATCTCTCTAGCCTAACACTATGAGATACTTTAAAAATGTGTGGCCTCTATGCTGGTCTATCATTGCTATCACTATTACCATTCTCAAGTTGTACATGGTGAATAACACTTAATAGTGGCCAGGGTGGGCGTGGTGGCACCTGTCTGCAAATTTGGTGCTCCAGAGCTGACTCAGGAGCATTGGCATCAATTCTGGGCCAGCAAGGGCGACAGTGCCCTCAGATGGATTTCTCTAGGGCCTTTATCACATACCACCTAAAACCACCTGGCAATCCTTTTTTTTTTTTTTTTTTTTTTTTTTTTTTTTTTTTTTTAATTGTGATCTGGAGAAAATCCCATTCAGATGAAATGAAAGAATTCTGTTAGCTTTGAAACAGAAGTGAACAGACTACAAAAATCTTACCCTGCCCCTGTCAAAGAACTGTCTTCTGAGAGGAAAACTAGTTCTGATAAGGAAGTCAAGGCCTGCTGTGGCTGCATCATGAGAACTGGTCTCATAAAACAAGCCAACAAAATCACATTCTATGGTTACTGATGCTCACACACTGATCACCCCACCCCACCATCTGCTGAATATCACTGTCAGCAGACACTGCACTGCGAGATTCTCACTCGCCACTTCATCCTCCCGCTAGAAAAATGCTGCTGAGCCAGGCTTGGTGACGCACATCTCTAATCTCAGCAGGGAGACAGGGGCAGGTGGATCTTTGTGAGTTCCAGGCCAGCCAGAGCTACATAGTGAGCCTTATAAATGAATGAATGAATAAATAAATAAATGAAACGCCACTGACTGCATGTTCAGAGGAGGAAGTTGGAGTGCAGAGAACATCATGCATGTGCTTGGTTGGTCAGTGGAGAAAGCATGGTTAACAGAAATTCACTCCTCAAGGCTCTGAAGAGCAGGAATGGTGCTGGTACCAGCCCCCCCTTGGCAGTCACTGGGCGCTTAGGGACATCAGTCAAGTTTTGAGGACAGCAATCTCCCTCTGGTTGGTATGACTTTATACCACAACTATATTGCTGTCCTTAAAGAGCCTTCCACAATATGTTAACTTAAATAATTATAACAAGTTAAAGTTATCTAGAGGATTTTGTAATATCCTTTGGGGTAGGTGCAGTGTAACTAAACCAAGATTTTAGCCAGCTTATTAGGAGTGGATTAGAAAAATTTAAAAATCAGATAAAACGGGGCAACATGAAGTTTTCGCTTTCCACTCAAATGATAGCTATTTTCTTTTGTCTCCATCCACTCCCTCCACCTGCATTGTTCCAGGCTGAGGAAGAACAACTCAACATGGCCACTGGGAGGCTCCCCCTGGGCCTCGTCAGACAGAAATGTGCTGCTGTCTTAGCCACAGGGGAGAAGAGCCCTGGCTGAGGACCTGACGGGATTCCTTTGCTTCACTGGAGTAAGACTACTGAGATCCGTACAGGAGGTCAGATGCCGAGGCAGTTCTAGGAGTGTGTGAGTCAAGTTCTAAGTGCAAGCTGCCCCCGTGGAAACAGAAAGGAGACTTAAAGCCAAGGGCAGCCCTGCCTTCTCGTCTTCCAGGACCGTGAGCAGGACGGACGCGCACTGCAGGCGCTTGGTGGCCAGCTTTTTCCGGTTGGCTAGTTGATGTTTTTCAACAATAACATCTCTGTAGGAGGTGTGTAGAAACTGTAAATGTTCTTCAATCTGAAAGACAATTAATTCGCCATTGAGAAAACCTCTCGCTCTTACTTGGTCTACAGCTTGTCATTTTTCTTGCCTGTTAGCGCGTAACCACCTCCCTTTCGGGTCCTAGCAAACCTTCCCATATGGATTACATGAACAATGAGATGGACACCCAGAAGCAAGTGGTTCTCTTGCCCGAAGTGCTTGAAATGCCGTCTGCTTTCTGCAAAAGCTCTTCTTGGAACCCTAAGCATTTGAAGAGTCACCATTTTCTAATTTATTTGTTCACAAAGATAACTCTGTCATATCTAAATTCATTCATTCTCTAAAGGAAATGGCTGAGGGCTGGGGATGTCGCTCAGCTGGTGGCATGCTTGCCACACCACAAGAACATCTAGGATTAATCTTCAGTGCTGTGTAAAACCAGGTGCACTGCACAACATGCCTACACTCAGGAGGATTAACGGAAGGGTTTTAAGGTCTCTAGTGTCCATTTCCATCCCCTATTACCTCGAATAATAAGAAAGAAGGTCTTACCTTTGGTTTTCAAATCACTGACACTTACCTAATCAGAATCGCTGCCTCCCTGACTGCTCACTAGCCTCGGTGTGCCGTTCTACTGTGACTTATATCTGACTTCACCAGCTCATCTTAGCTAGATTCTGTTCACGTCTAGGCATAGCTTCTTCCCAAAGTTAGATTTCATCATTGTTCCCTAGAACCCTCCTTCGCTAACATAGTTATCTCTTCAATAAGTATTTGCTGAATTAGTTTTGTTTGCTTTTTGGTTATTTGTATCAAATATTGGCTGGGTTTTCAGGAATTAATTTGTATTTTTTTTTATAACAAAGATTTTAGTTTAGGCAATTGCTGTTGTGCCATAAGCGTTCAGTAGATGATTATTATTAGATCGGTTATTTTCCATGAGATTTTATCGATCTCTGGTATCCTAATCGGATACACCTTTTTTGGACTATCTCTTAGATCAGAATCTGACCCTCCTATATCTGTATTACTCGACTATTGTTATTCTTCCCCAGTTTCTCTCTGGTGTGTGCGCTTGACAAGTCTCAACTCCACGTTGCTGTTATATCCTGCATGAATGATCGCCCGTGGGTCTGTTCAGTTGCACTTCTTCAGGCATCTCTCACGGAGTCATCATCCTGGCACAGCTTTGGATCGAGAGGAGAAGCGGATCCCCACCCACCGGAAGTCCATCATAGTCAGAGTCTCCCTACCAAATACCCCCGAATTATCAGTCCCCGTGTGGCCATCTCTCGTGGCTTCCCATTGCTTTTATAGCACCAGCAGAGCTAGATACGACTAGTATCCCTCTTCCCTCTTGCCCTGTACCTAGTTGCGGTGACCATCCGTCACTGGACATTCTACAATACATAAACACAACC